>NC_081411.1:290946072-291246072 GCF_030272615.1 Cryptomeria japonica | reverse complement strand
ATCCAAAATTAAGAAAGTATACTTTATACTTGTTAAGGAAAATTTCCTTAAATAGAAATATATGTGCATTTTGTTGTTGAGCTATAGCTATCTTAATATGACAATGAGCCATAAGAAGATATGCTTGAATACAATATTGACCATTTAATCTCGCATATCAAGACATACTTACACATCCATTATTAATATGAAAGTAAATCACATACATTAAAAAAATAAAATAAAGAACTTTAACAATTATTTATAGCCCTACCAAATACTTTTTTACTATGAACAAATATAGCATAAGAAACACGGGATCATTAATGTTCTTAAGAACCTCTAATAAATAATGGTTATAGTCATTAACATTAAAAAAAATGCATTACTAAATAGTCCTATAAGTTATAAGACCATGATATTTGCATCATAAAATTAATCTTTCCATTTGTTGAATAATTGTAGCATGCTTCAATAATTCTTTAGAGATCAATCCCCAAAACACCTTGATCTCATGTTCCTATAGGATTTCATACTAAATAATCAATGTTTAGAGGATAATTACCAATTAGTCATCGGTGTTCTTACGTATATCAAAGAAATCTATGTTTCGTTTTTCTATTCAAAACAAGCATTCCAACTCCTCAATTCGATAGCAAGATGATGGAGCACCAAAATAACATAATGAAATCTTCTTCTTTAATTAGCAAATCATTTAGTTTTTTAGTGATGTTTGACAAATGGTTCCCTTCTACAAATTATATCAGACATAAATAAATATACCACATTGTTAGTCATTTCTCATTTGTGGTCGCATGCAAAATTGCTCTTCCACGTTTTAATAATATCTTTCTTTAGTACATATTCTCGTTTGAATTTTTATACCATTGAATATTAGTAGACTTGATTTCAGTACCAAACATTGTTTTAGTTAGGTATAATATAGTGATTCAATGGGCATGCTTATACAGATGGCAGTGAATTCCAGTCGCGGAAGATAAATGATTGAAAGGGCCATTGTTGTTTGGAGAAGGTCAGACAGACTGATCGATTTCATTATCACCATGAGAATAAACGTATTGGATAAATACTCTTAACAAAGAATTTTGAGGTAGAATCATTTGATACAGGATGGGTTGGTTAAGATTCTTTCTAATCCCATGTTTTCTTTCACCAAGTTTATCAGTCAGTGGAAACTATAAAATTGACACCTTACTTGTCCAAGTTATATAGAGTGACATTAAAATTAAGTTTAAAGGCATGTATTTTCTTAAGATTGAAATAGGTTTTGAAGGGACCCAAAAAAATTTATACAAAGATAAGAAAAAATATCAAAGAACAACAAAAATTTAGAACTATTTAATTCAAATTTTTAAGAGCGTCCGCAGCTTCAACTTCCAATTCAATCATTTTGATGACAATTTTCTTTAGGTCTTGGATGCCTTGGGAGGATTGTTCCACAGTTCTCTTTTGATTAGCTCTAGTATGCTTACACAGGACTTTATCCTCCTCCTACCCCTTAATCTTATCCAACACTTCCACATCAGCCACGATCACTTTCTGCTAAGATTTTTCTAGTTTTTCGACCACGACATTGAAACTATCGGCAAAGTTCTTGACCACTATGTGGCTAAAGGTAGCAAGAGAGATGATATTGTCATTTATGATTTTAGACTTGTTCTTCATACATTGAATTCTCCCTTCATATTCATTTTTTGGAACATCCACATTTTTCATGGTCTTTTGTAGAGAATCAACAATAGACTTCCTTTCATCCTCAATCCACAACCCCTCAGTAATTCAATATTGTTTGATGCCGACCAAATAGAGATTGAGGTTTATGTCCTTAATTTCATGAAAGATCCACTTGTTCATTCTGAAGTTGTCAACCACAACATTACGATGATGTTTGACCTCATAGATCATGCTAACATTTTTTTTGAGTAATATGAAACTTGATTATAAATTGGGAAATTAAAATTTTAAATCTCAAATAAATCAAAAAAATGTTCATTCTACTTGATGCACATTAGCACCAAAGCATATTCAGGGTCAAATAGTTTTTCTTTATTGAATTGCTCCAGATTTTAATGATTTAGAATGTTTAACATTTAGAATCACGATCATGCACATATGAATCAACAATAATAATTCTCGCTATGAAGCTTAGAATATGGAGACTTCTATTATAAAATGGTGGCTAATTTGTTATGCACACCATCAACATGTATCTAAACATTGCAATGATGTTTGACCTCATAGATCATGCTAACATTTATTTGGGTAATATGAAACCTAATTATAAATTGGGCAATTATAAGTTCAAATTTCAAATAAATCAAAAAATATTCATTCTAGTTAATCCACATTAGAACCAAAGAGTATTCAGAGAAATCGTTTTTCTTTATTGAATAGCTCTAGATTTTAACAATTTATAATGTTTAACATTTTTAATAATGACCATACACATATGACTCAACAATAACAATACTAGATTTGTGAAGCTTGGGATGTGGAGAATTCTACTATTAAATAATGTTGACTCTGTTATGCACACAACCAACATGCATTTAAACACTGTGGTGGTAATTGACCTCATTAATTATGCTAACATTTTTTTAGGTAATACAAATCTTGATTATAAATTGGGCAATTGTAATCTCAAATCTCAAATAAATAATATCTAACTTTATATCTTGGTAGGATTTTTAATTATTCTAAATTACTTATTCTAACTATCATATTTATATGTAATGTATTATTTTCCTGTACTCTAAATTGATGAACTTGATGTTAAGTGAACTCTTAGAGAATATCCAATATATACCAAATCTCTAGAATCACTTTTTTACTATCAGCTTCTTATTTTACATCTAATTAGCTTTTATATTTACTTTCATTTTCAACAAATTGATTTATTTTTCTTAAGTTTGTGTCTTCATTAATGAAATCTATTTTATCCGAGCTATCAACTCATTCATTGATCATTTATTATGCATTGTCATAGATTTTTATTTCTAACCTCTATCCAGGCATACCTTACTGGCTATGATGTCTTAATATGCTTTACTTTATTCAACCGTTTCATTTTTGACATTGCTATGTCTATTTTAAGCTATGTGTGAATATATTATTTTCATTGAGGTATTATTGTATTACATTTTTATTTTTCTCTCATTTTATAATGGTGATATTATTCATGCCATTATTCTTTAGGCATAGTTAGTCAATTTAGTATTGATCATCATCATGGTCATATTTTCTTATGATTGTTAGCATTTATACAACATTTTACCATTTACTAGATTGTCATGATATATATGGTTAATATTTTTTTGACATGAAATACATTTTTAATAATTTATTTGCATTACTTCATGATGATTATACTTGCTAAGAAACGATGTAACCCTACATCCTTCAATCAAATCTTGGTACGACACTTTATCTAATGACGTTCAAACTTTCTTAAATATTGATGATGTTGTTGAACCTTATAATTTATTTCTTCTACATGTCAAAATAGCACCAATTTCGTACACTTCTATTTAACTTGATATTTTATTTCATGCGAGGAGTATGTGGGTATTGGTCAATATCATACATTTAATTTTTTCTAAAATAGATTTTGTTTTATTTTTAGTTGACAAAAAACTCTATATATACATATCAACCATAAAATAACACCTTTAAATGCTTTTACTTGTATATGTTTCTTAATTTTCTCTTGAAAAAACGATTGAATAAACTTATATTAATATATTGATTATTAATTAGTTATTTGTATTCTTTCTTATATCAATGAATCGTAAGTTTCACTTTCCTATTTACAACATGTATTCCAACTTATTTATTTGTTAATAAGGTGATGAAGCACAAAAAATCCATAAGTAAATCTAAGTATTTATTATAAAATACTTTCCTTTTAAAATAAATCATTGACAATAATAATTTTTTATGTAAAATATTAAATATGTATATATATATGGTATGGGTAACTAATTTGATTCTAATATGATTCAATTATCACACATCCCAAGGAACATATCTTGATTCTCTATCTTATTCCTTAATTGTATTTGAACGTTGTTTTTAGATATAAACTAATTGTGGCAAAATATAGTGCCCTAGTATCTAATTTACCCATTGATGTGCATGTCTTCTATAGTGCCATGTGCTACCCTAGTCTTTGCTTCAAATTTTAGACGAAGTCCTTTGGTATTGATAATCTATTATAATTTATCCTCTTGGTATGTCATTTTTTCATGCACGAATTATTTGTAGAGGATTATTGCATAGGCACCTTAGTGATTCCTATATATGTATTGTTTTTCTCTAAAAAAAAGAGCACTTATTCACTATAATTATTAACCGAAATTCATATAGTTTGTTGTTACTCTTTATTTAGATAATTTTTATTCTTAATTAATACTTATATGATTGAATAACCCAAGATGTATTTGATAAACTTGTAAGGCACTGAGAGGGGGGCGGGGTGAATCAGTGCAAACAAAAACTTAATTAATCTGATAACACTTTTCACCAACTTGAAAATCAATATGCATGCAATAAATATAACCACATAAGCAAACATCCAACAAAGCATGCAAACCATAACACAATGATTTTTCACATGGAAACCCAAATGGGAAAAACCACGGTGGGAATTAGTACGGGTACAAAGATCAACTAACTGTAGTATAGAGATTTGATTGGTTAAGGTCTTACAATCACCCTGTTAGGGGAACACTTGGTTAAGAGTGTCTTAGCCTGGTTAAGAGCTATACAATAAGGCTTGTTAGGACTGAGCCCTTTTAGGAGCTACCCATGTAACAAGGATTTACAAACATAAGATAATATGTCACCTTGTTAGAGGATTTCACCTTCGGACCTTCTAGGACCATACCGCGCCCTGTTAGGAGTCACCTTGTTAGAGTATTTTCTTGCTGCAATAGTTAGGAAGACAACAAGTATGACTGGTCTGAACTTAGTATCTCTATTCCTGATTAGATCCACTTTTTCTCATCTTCTATCACCGACTAAACATCAAAACCTAACTTCTCCTTCCACCGCATGATCAAATTCTCACTCTTGATCCATGAAATCATACAATTTCCACCACCATATAAAGAACATTGTTAAGTCGACTAAGAACCTTGGAACAATTCCCGAGATTCAATGAATGTACTCACCTTTAATATTTTCCCACTCATTACACTTTTCTTATTTTGGAAAAATAAAATATATCTCAAACACATAACATAAAGTCTATCGGTCACTGATGAAAGTAACTCTACTTTACTGGTTCTTTGCTCTTCTTGACTGTTATTGTTCTTCCGATCATAACTCATTCAATACTCTGAATCTGCTGATGCGGTTTGGAACATTGATGGATGCTCTTGTCTCCAACACTCTTGTAAAACTACAACGTATAACTCTTCGCCAATCGTCTGTACCAGTTTCTTGATCATCACTCTGTGCCTGTTTATCAGTTGTTAGCAACTCAACAATTTTGTTGTCTAACTATTTCCACTACCAATTAGGCTATACCAGTTGGTCTAGATGACTTAGATGACTGAAAAAATATACTTTCCATCAATGAAAACACAAATAATGTCATCAAACATCCTATTACATCAATATCATCATCATCAAGACAACAATCTCCCCCTTTGGCATTGATGGCAACACTTAGGAATTTTTTTGTCTAGGTGTCACATTACAACAATTATGACTCAATCTAAATACAAAACTCACATACAAAAATCCCCCTTACAATTACATGCTACTACAAAATTTTTATTGAATTATACTACCCCCCCTTTGACAACAATGACAAAGGTAAGAAAATACATTTGAAACAAATGAATACAACATATTAAAATTTACCAAATATATGAGAGTTCAACAGTTTAAAATTACATCTTGATAAAAATGTCAGCAAAATTAGTCTTCAAGACTTTCAGATCAGTCTCCCATGTCTCCAAAAGAGTAGATGTAATCTCAATGTGTGTTCTGATCTGGTATGCAATTTCTTCCATAGCATCAAGTGTAGTCATCTCCGGTGTTGTCAAAATTGCTTTTGTCTCTTTGTATCCTATTTGCAAAATTTGTAGTTTGGGGACTAGATGAGTCTGTAATTCCTGCAATGATGAAGTCCTCTTGACCTATTCTGCCTCATATGCCTTAAGCTTTGATGTATCATTATGACCAATTCACCAAAAATTGTTACTGAATCATTTAGAGGATCAAATGATTCACTCAAACTCTTTAGCTTCTACTTCGCAACCTTTCTCTTTTTATCATGATCATCAAAAAATAATGAAAAGTTGCAAATTGTAGACAAAATTTTACCTCCGGTCTTCCATGCTTCTTTGATTTTCTCCATATTTACAATAAAACCTACTTTGTCTTAATCAATTGTCTTAATCAGTGTCTCAATCCTTCTCTTCTCATACTCTTTCTCTACATTGTGTAGTGTAGTTTCTCCAAGACTTTTCATTTGCTCCCCTACTAATGTGACCAAGTGGTCCAGTTTCTCAATGGGAGTTGTGAGACTATCAGTGTCATTCTCTAGTAAAAGACCAGAAAATATATCAACAATAGTCTGTATAGTATGAGCTTCTCTCCTTTGTGCTCTTAACATCTTCTTCTTGGCCTTAGATTGCATTGCAGATGCAATCTCCATCAATTCAGTAGAACTCATCATATCCATGTTTATTGGTCCTCGAATACACACTATATCATCATCAATGATTTTCTTTGAAGTAGATAACTGGGGGGTCACTTTCTACTCTTGGTCTTCTTCTTTCTACTTTTCTTCTTCCTTCTCCGATGACTCTTTAGTTGTCTACTCAAAATCAATTTGTACATTCTCCTAAGTATCTTTATGCATCGCTTCATCTTTTCTCAGTGGTTCAGTGATCTATACATCATCAATTTTTGCATTCACCTGTGTATTTGTTTCTATTTTATCTTTATTTGTACTAGTTGGAATGACTTTTGGTAACACTGGTTGTTTAGTAGGGACTGATGTGGGAGTAGGATTGGATGTGGTACCATATTCTAGTTCTTTCTTAGTTTGAGTAAATATCTTGTCAATTTCAAATACATTCGGTAGTTCACCTTCAATTACTGGTGCCTCAGAAGTTTCTATTATCTTTGGTTCCTCTTGTTACAGTCCTAAAAAATATTTCAAAATTTCCTCAATCTCAACTTGCACCAACTAGGACTCACCAACAAGCAATCTTGTTAACCTCTTCTTGGTTCGAAATAATGGTTTTGATTTTAAAATAATTTCCTATACTTCCTCCTGACAGGTCTCTAGTTATAAATGCATAAGAACATCCTCTATTATTTCTTTGTCCTACCTAATAGAAGTCTTCCATCTAGCTTCCAGTTTACTATACAAAGAATTGGGTATTTTACCTTGTAATTCAATCAATGCTTTTCTATAATGATTCATGAACCAAACAACTAAATCTTCAATTTGTTTCTGCTCTTCCTCATCAAAATGATTATACTACTTATGTACACCAACCAATATACCATACTTACTTATATTACTCAATAATTTCTCAAGTATAGTAAGTTTAGTTACCTATGGCTTTACTGATTTAATAGTGGGTGAACCAACCACTTTAGATTTCTTGCCACTAGCCCTCAATTCTTTCTTCACTCCTTCTGATTTAGTTTCCTCTGCTACAACTTTATGTGCTTTTTATTTCTTTCTCTTCCCTATAGCTTTAGGTTCTTTAGGTGCTTGAGGCTCATCTTCTTTTGCCTTTCTCCTGATTTGTATCTTTGGAGGAGGAGGGGGCTTCTCCTTCTTAACATCTACACTCCTAGTTTGTCTACCAGTAGGTGCACTAGAGGTTCCTGCCTTCTTTGCTTCAAATCTGGTTCTTTCTTCATCAATCATTTTCTTTGTGAATCCTTGTGCAACAAAAACCTCTTCAACTTATTTTCAGACCTTTTTGGCCACTGCTGGTTTGGCCAATTTAACATGTACCTGTATATATTTCTCTTTAAAGGTGTCAAACCTAGATACATTAGGATCTATCAGTTTGGATAGAAGGTGATCAACATAGATGGTCTAGTTATTTTTGTTTACCTCATATCCCATAGGCATGACCCATGAAGTTCTTGGGTCTGCAGCCTCCATTTGACATGTATCAGTATCAACCATAAAACAAATGGAGTCTTCATTCCTTGGTGCAACAACACCTAGTTGAGTAAAACTCCCATTTTTGAGTATTTAATGCTTTTATGTTTGTAATGTCTTTTGTTAGGTTTTTAATGTTTTTTTAGGTTTTTTTGTGTCATGTTGAGTGGTTTTGATCTCATTTTGGGCTCAAGAGATCAAGTTTTGCCTTTCAGGCTTCAGTTGACAATTTTTGGCAAAAATGTGCAAAATTGCCAAAAAGGTCTTCTAATGCCTTCAAAAGAATTGAAACATGTTTTTTAGGTTTTTTTAAGCATGTCTAAGTTGTTTAGACAATTTGGTAATTTTAGAGTGTCAAAAATGCCTTTTTGAGCAAAATAATGTGTCTTTTGGCTCAAAAAGTTGTAAAAATTATCATTTTTTGTGTTTTTCTTGCAAAACATGGTTATGGAAGCTTCTTGTCCAAACTCAGATTTATAATCACCTTGGTGGACTATAAAAACACATCTTTTTTCTTTGAAAAGGGTTGGTGATTGTTAAAACAAAACTTTCTTCAATAAAATCAGAAAATAATGGCTTTATGACTGTTTTTTTGTATCTTTTAGTGCAATGGTCCATACTATACCTTCTCAATCCATACTGTACCTTTGGGAAAGTTTTCATGGTACTTTTTTAATGCTTTTAAGTTTATTGTGGTATTGGTTTCTTCAAAAAGTTTGATTTTACAAAATTATTTCCAAAACTTGGTGTTTGTTGCACTATCAAGGGTTTGAAGCTCCAAAATGACTCCACTTGACTAATCCATCCTTGCGATCCCACAATATGGATTCAGTAAAGTTGGCACTCATGTATATATTGTACATATGCTTTGTTTTAAGCCAAAATAGTGGTTGGAAAAAGGATTTGAGTGAATACTAGGCAAGTATTGATTACTCGGCTAGTAGTGTGTTTAAAACTCAAGATTTGCACCCAAAGTCTAATTTGGAGTGAGAAAATACATGAGGCAGAGGTCTGGACATATGGCCAATGGTGTGTAAGATCACATTTTCTCATTGGTTGAGCTTGATCCAATAAAACTTTATTATTTTTGTAAGCAAATAGTGAGTTCACTGTTTTTATGATTTGTATTTGACTAAATGCTCATGGAATGCTTTAAGAGCATAATCCAAGCCTTGAATCATGAAGGAAATGTAATAGGAGGTTATTTTAACATTTGAAGACCTCATTGAGGTTCTGTGTAAGTTGATACTTCTTGTAAAATAGGTCCAAAAAGTGCAGTAGCAGTCTGACTGGTAAAGGGCAGCAAGTTGACAGTCACAGTGACATTTCTTTCCATTTTCAGTTGCTGGCCAAGTGTTTGGAATTATGCTTGTGTGTCATAGGTAGGGGACACATTTCTAAGATAGATAAAATGACCTAAGAAGGTCTAGGCACTTTCTTTGATGGACAACAAAGAAAACTAGGTGGACAATCTTCTAAACCCTTCAAACCCCTACAATTATGCCTCAAATGGTGGACAGTCCTCAAAACGCAATGAAAAAGGCCTAAACCATGAAAATGTGTTAGAAAATACCATGAAATAATCATCCAAGTCAAGGTTGTGGAGGGATTTTACCATCATTGAGCGGGATAAGCAAAATAGTGCCAATTAGGCCTCCATGGGATAGTAGCCTTTTTGATTGCATAACACACAAAATGACTGTTTTTGTCAAAATGCATGAACCCAATAGCAAGGAGAAGTTTGGGGCTTATGAAACTTTGTGAGAAGATTATCAAATAGTCAAACAAGTGTTAGTTGGAACCTTGGATAGTGTGCAACCTCATTTGGGGGTTTTTGACTTTAGTTGGCAAATTTGAGTAAGCTAAGGGCTATGAACCTTAAACTAAGTTTGATTGCCAAAACCTTGAACAAAAATTTGCTGCCCCCACATGTCCATGTTGGAGTCTCCTAGATGCACTCTAAAAAAAAGGGTTGAATTCCAAAGAGAAGAGATTGAGGGTGTGTAGATGGGTGGAGTGAGTAATCTGAGTAGATTTGAGCATGGGTATGAGCGAACACCTTAAGGGGAGTTTGTTAGGAACGTGATACTTGAAGTTCTTGACACTATAACCATCAAGACTGATTTTGTAAACACATATAGTAGACTCAAACAATTTTTTGGTAACAAATTGAACTTCTTGAGCAAATTGGCCTTTTGAGCACTTTCCTAGCACTCTCCCTATCATAGTGGTATCAGAGCGAACGAAAGATTCAGGGGAAAAAGAACACTAGTCAAACATGGTGACCAATGTAGAGTTAGCCAAGAAGGTCGAAGACCAAGAGGAGGAAAATAGGGCACTCAGAGAAAGATTAGATCAACTAGCAGTGAAACTAGCTGAAGTAGAAGTTAAAACTGAAGAAGTCCATGATAAGGTTGGAGATTAGGGTAAAATGATGGCAATAGAGGATGAAGTCCCCATGCCTGGCCCTGTCATTGAGCAAGAACCATTCTTGAAATCCTTGAGAGCTATGAGTGGTAAAACCTTAGAGGGAGTGGCTCTTTTCAGTGGGAAGATGGATCTAGATGCTCTTATAGAGTGGATTGAAGGACTAGAAAACTATTTTGAGTGTGATGGAATAACTGAAGCACAAAAGGTTAAGGTAGAAAAATCTAGGCTGAGAGGGACAACCTTAACTTGGTGGAAGTTCATCCAAGAGGAAAGGGTGAAAGAAGGTAAGCAGCCACTAGCCACCTGGAAAGCAATGGTAACCAAAATCAAAGAAACCTACCTTCCTGAAGACTATGAAATACAACTTCACAAGAAAAGACAAAATTTGAGACAAAAAGACCCTTGATGTTAGTAGCTACAATGAGGAATTTCAAAAATTGTGCATGAGATCCAGGATAGTCGAGGATGAGAGCATAAAAGTGACAAGGTACTTGAATGGGTTAAGATGGAACATCCAGGAAGAGATGAGCTTGTTATGCCCACAAATAGTACACAAGTGCTATCAATTAGCACTTAAGGTGGAAGAGAAAGGTAGGAGGAAGCAAGAACAAAACAACAGAGATAGAGGTAGGGGAAGAAATGGTAGAGGCCATAGAGGAAGTTTTGGGGGAAGGAGCATAGATCAACAATCCCAGGGAGAGTCTAAACTTATAGAGCAAAGTGGGGATTCTCAGAGAAAACCCAACTATAGGGGTAGGGGATCAAGCAACCCAAGTAGAGGTAGATCTAATGGACTAGGGAGAGGGTCCTACTTCTCAACCATGAAGTGTTGTAACTGCCAAAAGTTAAGCCACCCTACCTATAGATTCCCAGAGAAGCCTAGTTCATCCTATGGTGGTGAAAAGAGGGTAAATTATGTTCAGGAAGATGGAGGTAATACCAGAACTTCAGCATTGAACAACCTAGCTTTAGAAGATGGTGAGAGTTTGATGATCAAAGGAGTGTTAATGAAGAAGCCACATAGTACAGAGGCCTCACATAGAAGAGTATTGTTCAGGATTAAGTGTAAAATCATGGGAAAGGTGTGTAAGGTGATCATAGATTCAGGATCCACAGATAACATCATATCAGAGGAAGCAGTAAGCAAATTGAAACTACCTAGGATACAACACAAGGAGCCATAAAAAGTCACATGGTTGAATAAGGGATAACATGTGTTAGTAAATGAGCAAGCCTGGGTAGATTTCCACATAGGTGGATATGTAGATAGGATCCTATGTGACATCCTTCCTATGGATGCTTGCCACCTGCTATTGGGTAGACCATGGCAGTTTGAACGAAGAGCACAACATGATGGGGAAAGAAACTCCTATTCATTTTAGAAAGATGGAGTAGCCTATCAGATTCAATCCCTCATTGAAGAAGGAGAGAGCAACAATAAAGTGCCTAACATTTTGTTAGTGAATGAGAAAGACTTTATAAAAACACTAGAAGAAGGGGAAGGAGTAGGATTTGCACTCCTAGTGAAACCCAAGGAAGAAAAGGTAGAAAAGAAAGTTGAGATACCATATGAGGTGCAGCAAATCCTTGATAACTTCAAACAAATAATCAGTGATGGTACACCTATAGCTTTACCACCTCCTAGAGCCATTATCCATCAAGTTGATTTCATACCTTGAGCCTCTTTTCCCAATAAGGAAACCTACAAGATGACCCCTGGACAAAACAAAGAGGTAGAAAGACAAATACAAGAACTCTTAGACCAAGGGCTGATTAGGAAAAGCATTAGTCCTTGTGCAGTACCTACAGTGTTGGCACCTAAGAAGGGTGGAACATGGAGACTTTGTATAGATTCTACAGCCATAAACAACATCACCATCAGATACAGGTTTCCCATACCAAGGATAGAGGATTTGATGGATTGTTTGGGGGGTGCACAATATTTCAGTAAGATTGACTTGAAGAGTGGTTACCATGAGATAAGAATCAAAGAGGGGGAGGAATGGAAGACAACTTTCAAAACAAATGAGGGTCTTTATGAGTGGCTTGTCATGCCTTTTGGACTCTCTAATGCTCCCAATACATTCATGAGACTCATGAATGAAGTTTTACATGATTTCATTCGCAAGTTTGTTGTTGTGTATTTATATGATATTCTTATTTTTAGTAAGACTAAGGAAGAGCATTTGAAGCATTTAGCTATTGTTTTGAGGCAGTTATTTGATGAACAACTAACCATTAATTTAGAAAAATGTGATTTCTTGAAGCAAGAATTGGTCTATCTTGGTTTTATTGTATCAGGAGGAAATCTGAAAATGGATCAATCTAAAGTTGCAGCAATAACCAGTTGGCCCACTCCTAAGACAACTAGTGATGTCAGAAGCTTCCATGGTTTGGAATAGTTTTACAGAAAGTTCATCAGGGGATTCAGTGAGATTTGTGCTCCAATGTTAGACACCATCAAAGGGGGTGTAAAGGTAAAATTTCAATGGACAAGTGCAGCCAATAAGGGGTTTGAATTATTGAAAAGTAAAGTAGCTACTCAACCAGTGCTCATTTTACCTGGTTTTGATAAGCTTTTTACTATTGAATGTGATGCTAGTAATATTGCTATAGGGGCTGTTTTAAGTCAAGAAAATAGACCAGTTGCATTCTTTAGTGAGAAGTTGAATGATGCCAATAAAAAGTACTCTTCCTATGATTTAGAACTTTATGCATTAGTACAAGCACTTAGGAATTGGAGACACTATCTTCTTCCTAAGGAGTTTGTTGTATACACAGATAATTAGGCACCTAGTTTCTTGAACTCACAGGATAAACTGAATCATAGGCATGTTAAATGGGTAGAATACTTGCAAGCTTACACTTTTACTCTTAAGCATAAGAAGGGTTAGTTGAATAAAGTAGCAGATGCTTTGAGTAGAAGGTTGTTAACTATTCATGAGATTCAGGTTCAAAGCATTAGTATTGATAGTTTCAAAGACATGTATCCTACTGATGATGATTTTGATGAAGCTTATAAAGTTTGTCAAGATTTTGAGAATAATTTCCATGGTGCATATGCTAATTTCACTTTGCAGGATGGTTTTCTATTCAGGGGTGGACAGTTGTGTGTTCCAAAGGGTTCTATGAGAGAGAACCTCATTCGGGAGAAGCACAATGGGTGCTTAAGTGGACATTTCGGTCTCAACAAGACCTTAGAGTTGGTTCAAAGGTTCTATTATTGGGCTAAGATGCAGAAAGACATCAGGAGGTATGTTGAACAGTACTTGGTATGTCAAAAAGAAAAAGGTAATTCCTCTAATGCTGGTTTATATCAGCCTCTTCCCATTCCACATAGGCCTTGGGATTGTATTAGTATGGATTTTGTGGTAGGATTACCTAGAACTCAAGCAAAATTTGATAGCATCTTTATAGTAGTTGACAGATTTAGCAAAATGGCTCACTTTATTCCTTGCAAGACAACACATGATGCAAGTCATATTGCTTTTTTTTTTTTCAAAGAAGTTATTAGAATTCATGGTTTGTCTACTAGCATTGTTTTAGATAGGGATGTTAAGTTTCTTGGTCATTTCTGGAAAACATTGTGGAAGAGATTGGGTACTAATCTCTCTTTTGGTTCAACTTATCATCCACAAACTGATGGCCAAACTGAAGTTGTGAACAGGTCTCTTGGAAACATGCTTAGGTAATTGACAAAGGAATATGGACAGAGTTGGGATCAGCTCATTCCTCAAGCAGAGTATGCCTACAATGATAGTGTTAACCGGTCTACAGGTAAAAGTCCATTTGAAGTTATTAATGGTATGCATCCAAGGGGTATAATGGAGTTGAGGGATATCACTAACTTGCAGCATAAGAGTGGAACAACCGATGACATGGCTCAGTCCATGAAGGAGGTTCATGAGCAAGTGAGACGAGCTCTCCAAGATACCTTTCAAAAAGTCAAGGCAAGGGTGGATGCTACAAAGAGAGATGTTCAATTTTCCATAGGTGATAATGTGATGGTTCATTTGAACAAAGCAAGCCTACAAAAGGGAGTTCCAAGAAAACTTCAGATAAGGAGAATAGGCCCTTGCAAGATCTTGGCTAAGTATGGGTCTAATGCTTACAAAGTTGATTTGCCTACTAATGTTTCTCTGTCCCCCATTTTTAAAGTTGCAGATCTGATTGCTTTCAAAGGGCAGCCACCTGAGGAAATTCAAAGAGTTTCAGATGTTTCCAAATCCCTTTCTGATCTATCTCTCCCTTCTCTTTCTTTTCCCCAAGCAGAACAGGTTCTAAACTCCAGGATTCTCAAAAAGACAAGGAATCACACCTACATGGAGCATCTCATCAAATGGAAGGATTAGCCTATCTCAGAGGCCACATGGATACCTAAAGCTTTCTTTTAGAAATTTGTCATACCTTATTCTTTGCTACCTCAAGGAGTCACATGACTTCTTTGTTTTTGGGGGAGTATGGTGCAGGAGCACTTAGTTGACTAAAACTCCCATTTTTGAGTATTTAATGCTTTTATGTTTGTAATGTCTTGTGTTAGGTTTTTAATGTTTTTTTAGTTTGTCTCTGTTATTTTTAGTGTTTTTGATCTCATTTTGGGCTCAAGAGATCAAGTTTTGCCTTTCAAGCTTGAGGTGACAATTTTTGGCAAAAATGTACAAAATTGCCAAAAAGGTCTTCTAATGCCTTCAAAAGAATTGAAACATGTTTTTTAGGTGTTTTTAAGAATTTATAAGTTGTTTAGACAAGTTGGTAAGGTTAGAGTGTCAAAAATGCCTTTTTGAGCAAAACAATGTGTCTTTTGGCTCAAAAAGTTGTAAAAATTGTCATTTTTTGTGTTTTTCTTGCAAAATGTGGTTATGGAAGCTTCCTATCCATACTGATCTTGATAAACACCTTGGTGGAATATAAAAAAACCTCTCTTTTATTTTAAAAGGGTTGGTGATTGTTAAAACAAAAGTTTCTTCAATAAAATCAGAAAATAATGGCTTTATGACAGGTTTTTTGTATCTTTTAGTGCAATAGTCCATACTGTACCTTCTTAATCCATACTGTACCTTTGGGAAAGTTTTCATGGTACTTTTTTAATGCTTTTTAGTTTATTGTGCATTGGTTTCTTCAAAATGTTTTATTTTACAAAATTATTTCCAAAACTGGGTGCTTGCTGCCCTATCAAGGGTTTGAAGCTCCAAAATGACTCCACTTGACTAATCCATGCTTGGGATCCCATAATATGGATTCAGTCAAGTTTTCACTCATGTATATATTGTACATATGCTTTGTTTTAAGCCTAAATGGTGGTTGGAAGAAGGATTTGAGTGAATACTAGGCAAGTATTGATTACTCAGCTAGTAGTGTGTTTAAAACTCAAGATTTGCACTCAAAGTCTAATTTGGAGTCAGAAAATACATGGGGAAGAGGTTTGTACATATGGCCAATGGTTTTTAAGATCACATTTTCTCATTTTTTGAGCTTGATCCAATCAAACTTTATCAGTTTTGTAAGCAAACAGTGAGTTCACTTTTTTTATGATTTGTATTTGACTAAATGCTCATGGAATGCTTTAAGAGCATAATCCAAGCCTTGAATCATGAAGGTAATGTAATAGTAGGTTTTTTTAATGTTTTAATAATTCATTGAGGTTCTATACAAGTTGATACTTCTTGTAAAATAGGTCCAAAAATTGCAGCAGCAGTCTGACTGGTAAAGGGCAGCAAGTTGACAATCACTGTGACATTTCTCTCCATTTTCAGTTGCTTGCCAAGTGTTTGGCATTATTCTTGTGTGTTAGAGGTAGGGGAAACATGTCTAAGATAGATCAAATGACCTAAGAATGTCTAGGCACTTGCTTTGATGGACAACAAAGAAAACTAGGTGGACAATCTTCTAAACCCTTCAAAACCCTACAATTATGCCTCAAATGGTGGACAGTCCTCAAAACGCAATGGAAAAGGCCTAAACCATGAAAATGTGTTATAAAGTACCTTGAAACCATCATCCAAGTCAAGGTTGTTTAGGGTTTTTACCATCATTGAGAAGAATAAGCAAAATAGTGCGAATTAGGCCTCCATGGGCTAGTAGCCTTTTTGATTGCATAACACACAAAATGACTGTTTTTTGTCAAAATGCATGAACCCAATGGCAAGGAGATGTTTGGTGCTTATGAAACTTTGTGAGAAAATTATCACAGTCAAACAAGTGTTAGTTGGAACCTTGGACAGTGTGTAGCCTCATTTGGGGGTTTTTGACTTTAGTTGGCAAATTTGAGTAAGCTAAGGGCTATGAACCTTAAACTAAGTTTGATTGCCAAAACCTTGAACAAAACTTTTCTGCCCCCACATGTCCATGTTGGAGTGTCCTAGATGCACTCTAAAACAGAGGGTTGAATTCCAAAGAGTAGAGATTGAGGGTGTGTAGATGGGTGGAGTGAGTAATTTGAGTAGATTTGAGCATGGGTATGAGCCAATACCTTAAAGGGAGTTTGTTAGGAATGTGATACTGGAAGTGCTTGACACTATAACCATCAAGACTGATTTTTTAAGCACATATAGCAAACTCAAACAAGTTTTTAGTTAACAAATTGAACTTCTTGAGCAAATTGGCCTTTTGAGCACTTTCCTAGCACTCTCCCTATCATTCCTCTTTACCATATGTTCCAGTATTCTCTCTCTTTCATGCATTCTCTTCTAGAAATCCTTAAAGTATCCCTAGATAGTCTTTGTGAAGTCATTACCAAGCATCTTGATATTTTTCTTAATTTGCAACATTGTCAGTGTATCCTCAGACCATTGAATATCGCCTATATTGGGAAATAAATTTTGGAAGTAGAAAAACAAACCAATGATCAACTGACCACACTTGAATTTTTTTCTCTTGTCCTTCTTGATTGATCATAGATTTTAACATCAATTGTTCTCTCAAGGCTTCTATAAGATCATAATCAATATTCTCCTTCGACATCCAGTAAGCTATGTGGATAGAAGCTCTGAGAACGCTATTCATGCGGCTTGAATGATAAACCCTATAATCGATGACCATAGATGCAAACTTCATTGTTGGATCATCTATATCATTTAAAGTCATTGCACAACCATCCCACTTTGATTTTGTCAATTGGATAACCTCATCCTTCAGGATTGATATCAGAATAGGGTATTCATCGGTTGACCATAATCTGATGACAACATGGATAGCCTCTTTGGTAATCTTATGTGGTCTATCCAGCCACATAAATTGATCATGGATTCTACTCAAAACATATCTGACATGCTCTTCTTCAAAATCATCTATAAATTTCAAAGCATGATGAAAACCCTTATCAGTAACCCTTCTGAATTCATCCTTCAACACACCTTTTTTATCACATAGTAATAGGTATTGATCAAAGATAGAAAATATGCCCAAATCCTCTAGTTTTCAACGAATGTATGATTTGATGTCTTCAACATGCAAAACATCATAGGGTATGCTAGATAGGGCTCTAGATGGATCTATTTCTATTGACTTATGAGGATGCCTCTTGAATTTTGGTCGAGGTCTTTCAATAATATCAACAATGTGTGGTTTATCCATTGTGAAAAATTCAAACACGAAATCAGATTCACAGAGAAATACCTTTCAACTTCTTTGTAACCAGGGTTTCTAGTCTGAATGCACTTTCACCAATTCACTTTAATCCGCTATCAACTTCACAAAGTAGCAATCAAATACTCTTCTATGCTTTTGTCACTCTCCAAATGTGCTCTCAAAAATGCTAGGTGAGAAATGAAACTGTAAAACACTTTTTTATTTGCCTTTTACCAACTGCATTTAATGCTAACCGGTTGAACATACCCTAATCACCATTCAAACCTAAAACTTTTTACTGATTCATATAACACATTCAATTTACCAATTTGAGATGAAACCGGTTCAAAATCACTTCATAACATCATATTACATCAAAATATGTAGATTTGACTTGCCGCATACCATTTAGGGGGTCCAGAAATGGATCTGGCAATATGCTCCCCCTAAGCTTTATAAATAGCTTAGTTTTCCAGTGAGGGATTCTCCAAACCAGGTGAAGAATTGAAATCTTCTGATGGTTTCTCCTCATTTTTCTTCCTCCATATCTTATTCATTTCACTTCTGGTTCCTTCCACATCTACCTTCTTCTTTCCTTCTCGGTCAACAAACTGATTAATTGGTTGATTCATTGTATCTCTACAAAACCTTGAAATGTGTCTTGGTTTTTGACAGTAGAAACATGCCATTCCAGATGCTCTCGAGGGTCTACCATTGCCTCTATTAGTTCTTCTCTGACAATTCATAGAAACTTGACCATAGTTGTGACAGATTGAAAATGTCACATTCCATCTGTTCTCCATTTCATATGAACTAGACTGGTTCACATAAGGTCTCTGCCAAGTATGGTTTCTCTGGTCATTGTAAGATCTCTGCCATTCACCATTAGACTTCTGATTCATGTAAGATCTTTGATTATTCACTCTTGACTTGCACTCAACAACTCTATGCCCATACTTGTTGCAATTGAAGCAATATCCATCAAAAGTACTAGCCTTATATCCTTCATATGCATTAGGTCTATATCCATCACAGGTACTGGATCTACTTTTACAAACATTTGCAATATTACCTACCTTATGATAGTTAAAATATACTAGTTTGTAGGTTTTCTTACTGGTGTTCTTATTGATCTTAGGTGGAGATTTGGCTTCATGCATGGTGTCCTTGGTACTGGATGGCTCTCCTTGTTCAAAGGTTGTGTACCCCAAGCCATGTGTATCTCCTTTCCGCCTTTGTGTCTGAATCTTCTCATCAAGCATAGTAGTGCTCTTGTTGTATTTATCTAGTAGGTCATTTGCATTAGCCAACTCCTTGGTAAGCTCCTCATTCTTCTTTATAAGACTTTCTCTAAGAGACATAACCATGTCTAGATCAACTTGTATCTCCTCTTTTTCCTCTCTTTCCTCATGAAGATGTGCATGCAGGGTACCAATCCCCTAGTTCAGTTTAAAGATCTCATGGTCCTTCTCTCTTATCTTGTCTTTAGTTGTCTTCCTAGATTCCAACTCTTGACTCATCCTGATGGTTAGGGCTTCCAACTCTCTTCTCAGATTTGACTTTTCATCATTCAAATTTTCCACCTCATTAGATAAGGCATCAATGTTTGCTTCCTCAGATGAACTATTTTCAATAAGTTCCATCAACTACTTAGCTAGCTCTCTTCTCTTAGCCAATGACGATTTGTACTTGACTCATAGCTCACCAAGGGCTTGTTTAGATTCTGTAAATCTATTTGAAAGCTCTCTGTAACTCATTTCCCCAGGGTTATCCTTAGGAATCCTTTCCAAGAGTTTAAGCCTTAAGGGAATTAGGCTCTGATACCAATTGATAAACTTATAAAGTACTAAGAGGGGGGTGAATCAGTGCAAACAAAAACTTAATTAATCTGATACACTTTTCACCAACTTGAAAATCAATATGCATGCAAGAAATATAACCACATAAGAAAACATCCAACAAAGCATGCAAACCATAACACAATGATTTTTCACATGGAAACCCAAATGGGAAAAACCAAAGTGGGAATTAGTACCCACAAAGATCAACTAACTCCAGTATAGAGATCTGATCGGTTAAGGTCTTATAATCACCCGATTAAGAGTGTCTTATCTCGATTAAGAGCTATACAATAAGGCCTGTTAGGACCCAGCCCTGTTAGGAGCTACCCACATTACTAGGATTTATAAACACAAGCTAATGTGTCACCTTGTTAGAGGATTTCACCTTTAGACCTACTAGGATCCTATCACACCCTGTTAGGAGTGACCTTGTTAGAGGATTTTCTTGTTGCAACTGTTAGGAAGACAACAAGTATGACTAATCTAAAGTTAGCACCTTTGTGCCTAATCAGATCCGCTTCTGATTAGCTTCTATCATTGACTAAACATCAAAACCTAACTTATCCTTCCACAGCATGATCAAATTCTCACTCTTGATCCATGAAGTCATACAATTTCCATCACCTTATAAACAACATTGTTAATTCGGCTAAGAAACTTGGAACAATTCCCTAGATTCAATGAATCTAGTCACCTTTAACATTTTCCCACTCATTACACTTTTCTGATGTTGGCAAAACAAAACATAACTCAAAAACATAACACAAAGTCTACCAGTCACCGATCAAAGTAACTCTACTTTATCAGTTCTTTGTTCTTCCTAACTATGATTGTTCTTCTGACCATAACTCACTCCATACTCTGAATCTACTGATGTGGTTTAGAAAATAGATGCATGTTCCTCTCTCTAACACTCATATAAAACCACAAAGTCTAACTCTTCTCCAATCATCTGTATCGGTTGCTTGATCATCGCTCTGTTCTTGTTTACCGATTGTTAGCAACCTAGCAGTTTTGTTGTCTAACTATTTCCACTACCAGTTAGGCTATAACAGTTGGTCTAGATGTCTTAGATGACTAACAAAACATGGTTTCCATCAATTAAAATACAAATAAAGTCATCAAACATCCTATTACATCAATATCATCATCATCAAGCCAACATTATTCCTAATTGGTTGGGATTACTATGAAATATGGATGAGTTTAAAGATTGTCAATAATTGAGAAGAAAGAGCCATCAAATTTACCGAATGGATCAACAATGAATATTTAATATCGTTAATAAAATTGAATCACACTTAAACTTCTATAGTAAGTATCTCTAATCGATAGTATTGATTAGTATGAAATAATATAGTTGAATGTAACTCTAAAAAGATGGTAGTGCATCTTTGGACTTGTATTGGTACAATCAACATTGGATAATACCTTTTTCCATGCATACAATTGAAGAACAAACAAACGCACACACATATTTTACCAACATGTATAAATATCAAGCATTTAATTCATTTAGTGGGCTATATGAAAAATATCCATTATCAATACATAGAATTAAAATGAAATTGAACATGAAAATGTGCACATTTTTATGTAACTATTAGGATTCCCAAGGAGTGATCTAGTAGTTAGCTTTTTAATCAAATTAGACATATTTTGCATTAAGATTGTACATTTATCTTCACTTGAAAATATTTTTTTATAATAACTATCTATATTTATATACACAAATAAATAAAATATTTAAATGATTTTATGTGTATATCTGGTAAAAATATTTAAGAAAGAATATTGAATTTTAAACATGTATTGATATTGTACTTACTTATTCACCATTTGTCTTCTTTCATATATCATGGAATTCTTAATTTCTCTTTCTTTTTCAGAACAAATAATCAATCTCCTTAAGTTTATAAAAAGATGGACCCCAAAAAATACATAATGAAATCTCAGTATTAATTACAACATCCATCCATATTAATAAAATCATTGATAAATTATAAGTATGAAAAATATATTTAATGTAGATTTTGGCATCTAATTTAATTTTAATGTTTTTGATTTGGGAAAAAGTGGGCTTTACAAGGACCTGAAACCACCAAGTTACAGATGAAAATTAAAATAAATAGTTTAAGTTCACCAACATAGAAACATTGTCAAACAAACAAAAGGACAACAATAACTAAAACCAAAAAAGTATTAACCTAAAGACTTAATAGTCTCAGCAATCTCAATCTCCAGACTTTTCATCTCTTGGGTCGATCTTTTCAGGCCCTGAAGCTCTTGATTAGAGGACTCTGCCTTTATTTTCAGATTGCCTGTAGTTCTCTTGGACGAGAAAGATTCCTCTTTCTGGTCTTTTTCTCTGTCAGTATCAAGGTCCACTATCACGGTGTCGTGTTGGGATTTTTCTAGTTTATCCACCATCATGTTCATCATAGCCACAAATTTCTTGATGATCTTTTGACTTTGTTTCATTATTGCATTCAAGGAAACCCTAATTTTGCTCACTTCCCTCTCAAGCTGCAAGGTTATCTTCTCATTTTATTTTTTCATTTTGTCAATAAGTTCCACTGTTCTTTGTAGACACTTTTCCATGGATATCTTTTCTTCCTCTGTCCAAGTTGCCCCTACGGTCTTCTGGAGTT
This sequence comes from Cryptomeria japonica, assembly GCF_030272615.1. Lineage (NCBI taxonomy): Eukaryota > Viridiplantae > Streptophyta > Pinopsida > Cupressales > Cupressaceae > Cryptomeria > Cryptomeria japonica. Next base: position 291,223,441 of record NC_081411.1, on the reverse strand, counting down.
TCACTTTATCTACCAACTCCTCCAGTTTACTAGCAGCTACTCTACTCTTTAGGTTAAGGTATTTGATTTCATGAAAGGCCCATTTGAAAACCCTAAAAAGGTCCACTGCATTATTCCTTATAATAGCCAACACATCATCTGGAGATTCCTTGTCCAATTTAAAGTAGTGATCATTCGGTTTGAGGTATTTTGGAAATCTTGACCTATTCTCTTTGTCAGTAGAAGGGTAGGAGGAAAGGGAATCTTCAGGGGAACAAGAAGTATCAGAAGGGTTACCCAACTAATCCTTAGAGTATGACACCAACTTTTTCTTTGAAGAGGATTTCAATTTCTTTTTAGCCATGGAGAGGGTTTTCATAGAGGATTTTGGTTTACCTGAAGGCCTGCTCAAAGGGTATTTTTTAGGTTTCTTTTTAGGGGGAGGAGAAATTTCCTCTTCCTGAGTTTGAATCCCCATTTGAATTTCCCTCAAACATACTAGTTTCAATGTCATACCCATAAGAGAAAGGGGGGAAAATTGGATTAGATGGAGCGAGTAGACTAGAGAAGTGCTCATGAATGAGCTAGATAAGACCGACATGAAAAATAGGGGCACTCCTAGGACTTTTGCAATGTTTGAGAATATAGTGTTTAAGAGAACACAACAGATAATGGGGGAAAGAAACCCTAACCTTATACCGAAAGTGGTTGAGAAGGATGAAGTGGTAGCCATACACCCTTGTAAATCTCTCGTCAACTGTAATATATTCCATGGCCACCCTTAGAACCTCCCTCTAGAGCTTTTTTATGGTGTTGGCCTTGAAATAGTTGTTCAAAACCTTTACCAGTGCTTCCTTCTCCTCCTCTGATTTGGGGAAATTCATGACCACTTCATCAAAAATCTTCCTGTCATGAAAGAATTTCATACCTTCAGTTGAGAGGCCTGTAACTTCTCTAATCAGCTCCTCATTGATAATCACTTTTCTTCTTGAGAGAATGATGCCTTCCTTCTTCCAATTCTTGATGAAATACCTCACAATGTTAGGGTGAGCGCCATGGAGCCTTTCCAGGAAAGGTGTCAACCCCCTTTTGACAATCTGATTCCACTCCTTCTGGTTCTTCTGGTTCTTTTCACATCTTTTCGGCTCCACTCTTTTCCTATTTCCCCCCATTTTTTTGCAAGTTTCCTTCTTCTCACTTGTACGGTAGAAAATCTTGGCAACAGATTTACAACAAAGCCTAGGAACAATACGTGCCAATTCATGCAGATAAAGAGGATAATAATGGCATCAATGATGTATTGAATGAAATAGTACCTTACACTGGTCCTCTTAATCATTTTTTGAAATGGCAACCTTTCCATGAATAACATCATATCTAATTAAGGATTTCACCTCTGCTTCTAGATCCTTGTAAGATTTCCACATCCACCATCCAGAGAGCTTTACCCCTTCATTGGCAAAATAGTCAGCGACCAGGTTTTCTTCCCTAAACATGTGTGAGATTCTTATACTCTCAAAGTTGCTAATGATGGATTTATCTTCATCGATCCAATTTTTTATGGTCCATGAGGGGGAGGATTTACCAAATAGGCAATCAATAGTATTTTTCGAGTCCCCCTCAATCCAATTTTTTTAATATTCAAATTGCTAGCAAGGTCAATGACTTAGAAAGCTCTTATGGCTTTGACTAAGTGATTGGACTGAGAGCCCAAGGGGAGTGCCATAGTAGAAACAAAGTTATCATAGTGATCTCTTAACACTCCCCCACTCCCAGCTAGCCCCGGGTTACCCTTGGCCATCCCATCAAAATTATCTTTTATCCATCCCCTAGGAGGATGGGTCCAAGCAACACCTTCATGATCCTTTTTCCTTTCTCTAGCAGCTTCTATAATATCCTCTTTTATATGCCAATCTCTCGTCATCTTAAGATAATAATAGGAACAAAAAATTGTCTTTGTTTTACTCTTATTAGCAAGTATACTATTCATGTTTTCCATTATTAATCTAAAAATTCTTTCAACCACCACATTCTCTGCATCCTCCTTGCTCTTGAATACTCTATTATTTTGTTCTTTCCACACTCCCCATACAATATGGGGGAGAGAAATAGACCACAATCTAAGAATAGAAGGGTTACGAGAGGGCACATACAATTGAGCAAATAGATCCTCTAGTGAACCAGGGAGAGCCCAAGTCAAGTCCGAAAGAGAGAAAAATCTTCCCCAGGTAGCGCCCACAAGCATATAATAAATAAATAGGTGATTGGTCATTTATGTAGCTTCCTTGCATAAAAACATCTGTTAGAAAGATGAAAGCCATGTTTACAAAGATTATCCATAGTGAGAACCTTATTCTAAAGAAAAATCCAAAAGAAGATATTAATCTTAGGTGTAAGGTGTTTAAACAAGGCTTTGGACCAAACAGGGGGAGGGGCAGAAGAAAGGGATAGCAAAGAGACAGTTGACAAAACTAAGAAGCGACCTAAAGGGGAAGGTCTCCAGACAAGATGGTCACCTTGTTGATTCATCCCAATTTTAACTACTAACAAAGCATTTTGAATAGAGGCAAGATCAGGGTTGACCTAGCAGAGATCTAACCACTTTCCATTCCTCCAATAATCCTTAACCTGACTTCCAAATAGATTCTTGCAATTATCACTCCACAAAGAGAAGTTCTCATAAGACTTTAAGGGCTCCTTTATAATCCATCTATCTTCCCAAAATTTCTCTTGATTCTCATCTTTGATACACCAGCCTGTACCCATTTCAATAATACTTCTTCCCCTAATCATATCATTCCAAAGAGTTGACCCTTGTGGAAGATTAGTAGACTCTAAGAAGGAGATGAGAGAGTCATGATTGGATAGACATTTACTTTTCACAATACTATTCCATTCACTATTACAAGAAAAGGTTCTCCAAATTTGTTTAGCAAGGAGGGCCTTGTTAATGCTTATAATTCTCCTTAGACCCAAAGCTCCCAAATGTGTAGATCGATAGACCAAATACCAACCTACAAGTGGCATTCTTTTTATCTGCTCCACTCTAGATCATAAGAAGTTCTTTTGAATTTTTTCAATGGCATCCACATATTTAGCAGGGATATTAAACAAACTCAAAGCATATGTAGGAAGATTCTGGAGAGTAGATTTAAGAAGTTGGATCTTACCCACTTGACTGAGTAGAGAACCCTTCCATCCCATCAGCTTCTTATTAAAGCTGTCAATCAAAGCATTCCAAAAGAGTCAGGTAGACCCAGATAGATAGAAGCTAATGCTTCGATTATGCACTCAAGAATTCTAGCCATTTTCATTTGCCTCGGCTCCAGGGTATTAAAGAAGAATAATGATCTTTTTTGTCTATTCAACATTTGACCAGAAGCCAATTCATAATCATCCAGAGCCTTTCTCAAGTTCCTTGCTTCAGCAATAGTAGATCTTCCCATTAAGATTGTATCATCTATGAACTATTTATTAGTACACACCAGACATTTTGAGGATGGTTTCAGACCCATTAAGGCTCCCTGAACAACCATTTTTTGCAAGTTTCTTCCAAGACATTCAACCATTAGAGTGAAAAGAATTAGGGAAATGGGGTCCCCCTGCCTTAACCCTCTGGTATTCTTTAAAAAGTGTGAGGGGGAGCCATTCAACGTAATGGAAATGGTAGCCATATAAATAAGTTGGCCAATCAACTTGAGGACTCGATTGCAAAATCCAAAAGACTTAATAAGTTTGAGCAAAAAGTCCCAATAAACTCTATCATAAGCTTTGGAAATGGCTAGTTTGAGAAGAAATCCCTCGATCTTTAAAACCATTATGGAATGGAAATTCTGATGGGCTATAACAATAGAGTCTAGGATCTTCTTTCCTGGAATGAAACCATTTTGCTGATGGGAGATGACAGTCAGGTTTTCTTCTAGGTCAAGGATTATTGGAAGTTAGGTCAAGGATTATTGGAGGATTGAAGAGTGGGTAGATCTTTGCTAGGTCAGCCCCAATCTTGCCTCTATTCAAAATGGAATTAAATTTCGTACAGGTAAATTATAGACATCGAATAATATTAGGTTCCCCAATAAAGAGATAATTTTGATGTTATACAAGCTTAGAAAAGTTCATTTACATCTCATGTCAAAACTATATATAGTCAAGATATTTTTTAATTTCAATATCAGCGAACTTTTTTAATTTATATACACCTATCATGAGCATTATCTCTTTCTATGATGGCCACTAATGTACTCTTAAGATTTCATGTTACATCTAATTGTTCTAGCCCATGCTTAAAATTGACCTCAGTAACATATTTTTTCTACATATCATGTTGATTGAACAATCAAATATATATTGAATTTTAAACATTTAATGAGGTCTTTGTGATATTTTTTTACTAGGACCGCCTATATTTGATGGTTATCACAAAGATGTGATTTAAAGGGATATTGGACTGTAACAAGACTAAAAATAATTTTGTATAAGAAATTGCATAAACTGATGGGCCTGAAAGATTCAAAATCTGTCGTTCTAGGGCATTTAGGGATAAGAACCAAGAAATTAGCATTAAGCTTCTTGAGAAGGCACCTAGACCCAAAAAATTCATTGACAACATTCACAACTTCATCAACAACAATTTCCCAAAAATATTGAAAAAAGAACATAGGGAAGCCATCAGGTCTCGAAGCCTCGTTACCTTCAAAGGAGAAAATAGCTCTTTTGATTTCATCCCTTGATGGAATGGAGGAGGGCATTATGTTATCTTCTTCCTTGACAAGACTAGGAATAGCCTCGCATAAGGAATATTGAATTTCACTCTCAATACCCCCATTAACCTAAGCAAATTGCTAAAGAAAAGGACATAATGCTTTCTAATATCTTCCTCCTTATCAAACCTATTGTCATTGTAATCAATATGTGAGATTCTATTGGTTGCCATATGCTTAAGAGTTGTCATGTGAAAATACTTAGTATTCTTGTCTCCAGTCGCGAGCCATAGGGCTCTTGATCTTTGTTTCGAAAATTCTTCATCCTTTGAGATTAAATCAGGTATCTTACCAAGAACCTCATTTTCCTTTGATTCTTAGTTAGCTATATATCATTCCAAATGGATTTTCTCCTAGATGTCCTTTATTTCCATTTGTAATTCTGCCTTCATAGCAAAAATGTTCCCAAAGGTTTCCTTCTTCCATTTTCTAACTTTGTTTTTCATCTCCCCTAGTCTTTTGGCCACCCTAAACATATCTATACTAGAAACTGTAATATTCCACCATTTACTCACTTCCTCAAAGATGTTAGGGTGAGACAGCCACATTCATTCAAATCTGAATGAAAAGTTTTGTTTTGCCTAGATGCGATCTGCCACAAAGATTATTGGGATGTGATCAGAGCCAATTCTTGAAAGAGATTTTAAGGAACAAAAATAAGATAAGAACCATTGATCAAAGATTAAGACTCTATCCAGCCTAACTTGAATCAACTCATTACCTATTCTCTTATTTGACTAGGTGTAGTGTGAGATTTTGCCAAGATCAAAGGCATAATGAAAAGCATAAAAGAGAGACAATAGTATGACAAGAACAAACTGTATTCTCATCAATATATAAATGATCAATTGGATTAACCAATACAATGAATATAGCCTTGCATATATAGGCAAGACCAAATGGATATGTGAGCAGAAAATCATGACATGTGGCTCAATGAGAAATAAGAGCACGTAGGGAAAAGTAGGGGTAGGTAGGAGAAATAATATAATATTCCACAAGAGGTGGATGACCCACCGAATGTGGAGTGTAACAGCAAGATAAGACCACAAAAGGTGGAATTTCTCCTACAAGCTACATCCCTATGTGCACACTTCCCTAAGTGTCTCATATCCAAAATACGATGAGATGCATTATCTTAAGTTAACTTAAGTAAAGTGTAATTATATCCTATAAGGATAAATAATTACACCAACATGTAGGAAACTCCTAGAAGATCAATATCCATAAGCACTTGAGAATTAATGAAATCCTGAAGCTCCATTTTTCTTTCTAGATTCACCTAAGAGCCTCCAAAATTTTCACTATCCTTAAGGGGAGTATTAAAGTCACCCATCATAATCCAATTTTCATTACTGAACTTTCTACAAAAAGCGATAAGATCTTTGCCAAAAAAGATTTCTTACACCTCTACCATTAGGAGCATAGATATTGGATGGTATCAAGCAAAAATTATCTCTTATATGGAAAAATTTAGTAGCTACATAATGAGAACTTTCAAAAATTGGTTCTCCTCTAATGAGGTTAAGGTTCCAAAAAGTGACAATTCCCCCTGATGCTCCCTTAGATTTATTGCCATGCACCCCACAAAACTTAAACATTTTGACATTTTAGATTCTTGAACCAATAAAATATCTGGTCTACGATCCCTAGCTAAATTATGCAAAATATCCTACTTATGGAGGCTACTCAAGCCCCTTATATTCTAAGACATAATTTTCATTATTTACCTGGCGAGTGGAGCTTACAAATCTCTAGTGTGGTTTTCTGCAAACCATCTTCTATATCCTGAAAGCTATCCTTCTCCCTATGCCATTTTGTAGATTTTCTTCCTTGACTTCCCTTTGAGGCTCTGTAATCTGCCTTGGATCTTGACCTTGTTGATACTCCTTTCATAGTTTCCTGCTATTTGTTTCTTGTTTTCTCCTTGCTAGTCTTAGAATGATCCTCCTCCTTATCTAAATCTTTAGGGAAGATATGTTCTCTTTACCTAGTTCCCAATCTCCATATAGAAGGCCTCTCTGGGATGGAGGTAGGGTACCCATCAATCCAAGTTGATTCTGAATATAGTTCTCACTAGAGTTCCCTATATTTTTGCTTGAGTCACCATAGGTATCCTTAACAAATTCCTCAGAGTTCATAACCCCAGAAGGGCCATGGCTTGGAGTATCCTTGGCATCAGAAACCGCATAAATATAGGGGACCCTAATATCCAATTTAATTTTAATGTTACTCATATCTCACACATCCTAATAAATCTAGATTGACACTTTATATTATTCATTGTCTCTAGAAACTTTTTAGTTGTAATAATCATCAAGGTCAAACATAGTGGCCTAATATTTAATGTTCACCTTGATGTGTATGCGTGCTCTAGCATCATGTAATACCATAGCTTGTGCTTTAGCTATTAAGCCAACTCCTTCAGAATATGATATGGTAATATGATGTCTGTTCTTACTCACATATTGTTAATAAAGGATTATTGCATCGATTTCTTAGCAATATTTATAGTGATATTAGATATTCTTTAATTATTGATGATATCATTGTGTCCTACAATTTTCTTTCTTCTACATGTCATGATAAGATAATTTATACAAACTACTATCAAAATTTAAATTAAATTTCCTATAGGGAAATTATGGACATCAAATAATATTAGGTTCCCCAATAAAGAGATAATTTTGATGTTATACAAGCTTAGAAAAGTTCATTTACATCTCATGTCAAAACTATATATAGTCGAGATATTTTTTTATTTCAATAACAGTGAACTTTTTAAATTTATATACACCTATCATGAGCATTATCTCTTTCTATGATTGCCAATGATGTACTCTTAAGATTTCATGGTACATCTAATTGTTCTAGCCCATGCTTAAAATTTGCCTCAGTAACATATTTTTTCTACATATCATGATGATTGAACAATCAAATATATATTGAATTTTAAACATTTAATGAGGTCTTTGTGATAATTTTTCACTAGGGCTGCCTATATCTGATGGTTATCACAAAGATGTGATTTAAAGGGATATTGGTATTCTAGGAAGAAAAAATTTAAGACTTTCAAAATATATTCTAGATAAATACAATGTTGTTTTTTTCTAACTATTAGAATTCGAATGCTTGTATCATTTCTATTAAAACATCCATCGCTCACTATTTATTAGATTGTCTTGATGAAGATAAATAATTTTTTCATAATATTTACAAGAGCAGGATAGTCCCTCACTACCGTGTGCTAATATTTTGCATGATTTCTAGTGGAAAGGATCTTGAGTACAACTAAGAGATATATGAAGAAGGGTCCTAGAGAAACCCTCCCCCTAAAGTGCTCAATAATTACCCAAATTTCAAATTATAACTATTATTATAAATAAATAATAACATACATACATGTTAATGGTATTTTATAATATATTTATAATCACAAAAAGAGAAAAAGAATATTAAATTTCCCCAAACCAAATATTGAGTTAATTTTCACATGTAGCAATCATGGTTGACATTGAATTTTATTTGGATTGGCTATGACAAGGAATTAAATATTAATAAATTTTCAATAAATAATACAATTCAACGTTTAGCATGGGGACTATATTGACAGATAAAATTATAGAAGATGACACTCATTTTGATTCTATATGTACATTTTTACTTTCAATTTATGAACAAATAGTGAATCAATATTGGCATGTGATTAATGGTGTCATGTACGTTGAATTCTGTTATTAATAATAGAAACAATATCCATGGTTAGTACCTCTCAACTAAAAAGATTAAATTAATTCCAACAAAATATTTTTTCCTTGGAGTGAGGAGAAAAACTACTGGGTTAATATGTAGTTATTGTATCAAGAGGTTCATTCTCATTATGAATAATAGGAAATTGAGGGATTAGTAAAAGAAATTTTAGCATAGAGAGACCTATATAAACAACTATTCAAAATATGTGTCTAATATATTATATCCATAGGGTGAACTCACAATAATGGTTCCCACTTTTTTTACCAACTTTGGCATTGAGATGAGCATTTTTAAAATAATCTCCATTTCCTAACACCTATAACTTTTAAACCATTAATAATTTGAAGATGATGTAAATTAGTGATTTGTAAAATATTGTCTGTAGATTCGAAACACGTTTTTTTTCAATTTTTTTTGAAGAATTTTTTTTTTAATGTTTTGATCTCCTTTGAAAAGTAGGTTTTTTACAACAAACAACACTTTTTAAGAGTGATGTGCCTCCCAAAACGCATAAATTTTTTTCTATAAATGATAAAAACTTGTTTCTTTCGAATATTGGTTTGTAACATCAATATCTATGACATCGAGTTGGTTTGATAGTGATATGTTGAATATTTTTTATTTTATTAAGTTTTGAAGTCTGACTAATTATAATTTAGACATAAGTGTACGTTTGAACACATAACTTGTTCTATATATATAAAAATTATATTTTTTTCTTTGTTAGAAAGAAGACGTCAAAATGTAGGACATAAATATTATTCAGAATTTTTTTGAATTAGTTTACTTTTTTCCCAATACGTTGAACAAAGAAGTTCATGTTCGGTGAAAAGCCTATATTTGATAAAATTTAAAAAACAAGATCATAATAAACTCACAATTTAATCAAATTATAGTTGTTGGAAATCTTCCTTTGAGGACTACTATCTTATGTTTTGGGTTGTCAAGATTCTCTCATTTGAGCCTTGAACCGGAGGTTTGAAGACCAAAAATTCTTAGAAGTCTGAAGAGATTGGGGGAGAGATACCTAGAAAGGGGGTTCGAAAGAATGTCCCTTCGAGTGAAGGGGGTTTGAGCGAACCCCCTGTAGTTCGTTCGAACCCATGTTCATACGAACATGAAAGGAAAAAACCATTTAAAAAAACACGTTTTAATAGGAGTTCGCTCAAAGGGGGGCTCAAGAAAACCCCTTAAAATAAAATATTTTATTTGGTTCAAATGAACCCAATTCGGGTTTGGGTAAGTTTGAACCCCAACCCAAAATGGGGTTCGTTCGAACCCCCTTAGTTAGTTCGAGTGAATGCCACTAGTTTGTACGACCCTTCTTAAAAAAAATTCTCCCATGCTCGTGATTTTCCTTCACGAGTAAAAGTGGGAGCCACTAATGTGAATCAACCCTATAATTTATTGAATCAACTTTGAAGAGAGGATGATTAATTATGAATTTGGCGTTAAATTCACCATCAAGTATGTCTAAAAGATGAAGATAAATAGAAAACGGCATTCATGACAAAGTAACATGTATATGAATGATTAGTGTTACCATTTTGGTTCACAAATGATCAATCATCTTTTATGTGGCTAATGAATAAGATATTGCATCCATTATTATATTCTTTTGATTATTATAGATCTCTTATGATATGCAAATTATTACTAAAATACATGATGAACAAAATTCAATTGAAGATATCCTTTGAGGGTTTGGACAATTGGTTATTTATAGATATGATGAAATTTGTTTTTTTAAGGAAATATTTTATATATTTGGGTCCTTAGTTTGACTTTAACGGGGATAAATAAATCCGTCCAAAATTAAGGCCATAATGAATTGGTCAAAGCCCTACACAAGTAATAAAATAAAGTTTCTTATGTGCACATCTAAGTACCTTAAAAAATCTTACTTATAGTCAAGATATGGTGCATGGATGTTACTTTATGTGACTATTTCTTGACTATATATAGTTCATTTACATCTCATGCTAATAATAAAGTTATTACGATGAATTAAAAATAAAAGGCAACATGGAACCAGCTTATGGAATTGCTATTTTGTAACCTATCACATTAAAGTGAGATTGATACTAATGGTTGTGCCAAGGAAAGTATTTTCAATAATAAAGAAGACCTTTTGCTCGAATCCTAAGAATTTAAAAGGACCTATTCTGAATTATAGTGCATAATAAATGTTTATTTATGCTTTCGTCCTAGTGGATAAATTATGACCATTATTTAATTGTCAAAGAGACCATTATATGTATTGAGCAATAGCCTTCCAAATATTTTCAATTGAAACGAGATATTACAATCTCATCACTATAAATGGATAGTATTTTTCTTTAAAATTGATTTAATTATTGTATAAGAACTATGTAACCAATTATAAGAAGGTAGAAATTCTTTTTGAACTAGCACTTGTATCCATGGTTGCCATTGTTTCATTGGTAAATAAATTTATCAACAAGGCATATGTAAACAATCATGCAAAGATACATATTTTAGTGAGATATGCAAATTATCAAGTCTATGTGATGGTTGGACATGTATAGTTAAATTAACCTTTACATATCTGATTCACTTATGTATGAAGAAAATACTATTTACCTAAGGAGATTAGACTTATAATCATCAAGAAGGCACATATATCATTGGTGGCTATAAATTTTATAGTGAAAGACCTTGGTGAGTCATCATAGGCATGCCTTTTATTCACATCTATAAATAGAAATGTCAATACATAGGATGTCACTTATTTATTATGTATAATATCTTAAAAAAATAAAATTTGTGTTATACCAACCATTTACAAATCCTACGAGGATATGGGAGACAAAATGCATGGATTACATAGGTGGTTTGCGCAAACTAAGTATTGAAATGACTAGGATTTTAGCATTGTAGATAATTTTTATAAAATATGTATTATACGGGCTTGAAAGAAGACAATGACTAAAGTGGTTGATTCATTTCTTTTCTTAAGATTTGATGAAAATGAGGTTGCATCTAGGAATAGCTATGGCCAAGCAAGTGAAAATAGGTTTACTCGCTATGGAAAGCTCCACTTTTAAAAGAGTAGTTACTTAATTTTCTATCTAATGTAAAGTAGAGACATGACATATTCATGAAGAATATTGAACTATATAAACTAATTTAGAGTGTATTTACAAAACAATATACATTTGGTGAGACGAATATTATGGCTATGAAGAATTGCCTAATGAATACAATTAATTTTTATAAGTCATCTTGGAGTACATCTAGTTCACTTGATATGAGTTGGATCATTAGTAAAAATAATTAGTTAAAAGACATTGCCTATTAAGTATCTAGTAGATTGTATAATGTCTAGCTATGTTTATTTTTTAAATAGCTATTAACTAAGCCATTCATAATATGTCTTAAAAATAACATGCATGGACGAATCATTTCCTATGTGTTTAGATGTATGCCAAATGGAAGCTTCCCATAGTGCCAATCCGATAGTATGTCCATGTGTAGTAGATATAGATAGTTGTTCGATTCATTTCAGCTCTCACTAATTATATTAAGCTATTAATGCATGTCTAGGTCACACTCTAAAATTATTATAGGAGTTTGAAATACTGTTATCTAATTGAATTTGTACACTATTGAGAATTATTTATATGAAGAGCTTTACTATCAAACTGATTTCATAGAGTTTGCATGAACTTCTAATATGTATAAAAATTGTAAGCTTTAAATGTGTGCATGGATGTTACTTATTTTGATTTCTCATTGAAAAGAGTTATCCTTCCATGAAGGTGGTCCTACAAAAGCAATTTTGTTCCTACATAGATGTTTGTACGCACTATACTTCACATGGATAATTCATTAAAATGGTTTTTTAATTGAAATGTATAAAAAATAAGCATGCTCATCTATTTAACTTTACAAACTTATCTTATATGTAATGGATGGTCAGATTGTTGGTGGTTGCACACGAGCTAAATGAATATAATTTCTTACCTGCTGCCTTAGCTTGAAATTATTAAAAAATGATAGGAATTTTTTTCTACAATTACTTCAAAAGGTGGAGCCCCGAAATGCCCTATATTTTACATGTAAGGAGATAAGGGAGCACAAGAAATGCATAATGAAATATCTAAGTATTAATTAGCAGATCCCAATAGTTTTTTAGGGAATCGTTGACAAATGGTTCATCTCTATTAATTATATCAGACGCGACATACTTTGATCGCATAATAGCTGGTCGCTCTATTACAGCTGTATAGGAGAATTTCTTTGGCACATCCCGACCATAGCATGTTCGGTTCATATTCACGTGTCTGAATTCATCTGCCAATGAATTTTCAGTGTGTCGAATAAGAGCAATATCTAAACTGAATATTAAACCCTCTTTTTAATTAGGGGAATTAGCCGCCAGATTCCTGTACCCTACTATTTGATTTATAAATTATGTAGGAAAGAGTCGATGGGCTTGCTTATAGAGATGCCAGCGAATCCCAGTGGCAGAAATAATTATTCGGAAAAGCCATCGCTGTCTAGAGAAGGTGAGAGAGACTAATCAGCTTCGTTATCGCCATAAGAATAAATATGTTCCTGCACAATTCTAAAAGCACCGAGTCATTGTCGAGTGCGTCAAAATGGAATTTCGAGGTAGATTTATTATGCGGGAGAGGCCGGCAGAGATTCATTCTAATCTTGTTTTCCTTTCCTTCACCAAGTTTATCAGTGGACAGAGCCGATACATAGAGTGAGAAGAAAAAATGAAGTCGAAAGCTGCTTTGTTTGCCGTGGTCTTGTTGTTGAGCTTATGGCCATGGGACGCAGCAGCGCAAGTGGCGGTGAAGCTGGGAAGATGGAGGCTTCTCGTACAAAATGGGGGCGTCTCTGCCATGCACATGACCACCACGCATTTAAACACAGTGGTGATGTTTGACAGGACCAACTTCGGGTCGTCGCAAATCCTGCTGGACAACGGGCATTGCCGCGACAACCCACAGGACCAGGTCAGCACTCACGACTGCACGGCGCATTCCATCGAGTACAATGTAGCCGCCAACAATGTGAGGCCGCTCATGATATTCACCGATACCTGGTGCTCGTCTGACGCTTTGCGGCAAATGGAACGTTGGTACAAACCGGCGGGTATCGCGACGGGTCACGGGATATCCGTTACTTCGTCCCCTGCTCGGACGGCAGCTGCGACTGGAACAATTTCGAGGGGCCGAAGCTTGCCGCCGATCGGTGGTATGCCGCCAACCAAATCCTGCCGGACAACCGCATTATCGTGGTCGGCGGCACCCGAATGTTTCACTACGAATTTGTCCCCAAGAGCCCCGGCGAAGGAGTTTTCAACTTGCCGTGTCTATCTCAGACCCGAACCAGTGCCCAAGTAGAGAACAACCTTTATCCGTTTCTCCACCTCTCCTCCGATGGCAACCTCTTTATCTTCGCCAACAGGGACTCCATCCTCCTCGACTACAAAACCAACGTTGTCGTGAAGACCTTCCCCAGAATGTCGGGTGACGGCCCGCGGAACTACCCTTCCACCGGGTCATCCGTCATGCTGCCTCTCTCAGCCGCCGACGGGTTTACCAAAGTTGAAGTTCTCATCTGTGGAGGCTGTCCGGACAACGGTTTCGCCATGGCTAGCGCAGGTAATTTCACGGACGCGCTCAGTAGCTGTGGACGAATGGTCATTACAGACCCGAATCCTTCGTGGAGCATGGAGGACATGCCCGGGCCGAGAACCATGTCAGACATGCTCATTCTTCCCAATGGCGAAATCATCATCATCAACGGAGCACGTAAGGGTGTAGCTGGATGGAGCATGGCAACCGACCCCGTCCTCACACCTTACCTCTACCGGCCTGCTCCACCAGTCGGAAAGCGCTTCTTCATCCTAGCGGCCACAGGCATCCCGAGAATGTATCACTCTACTGCTAACATGATGGCAGACGGGAGACTCATTGTGGGCGGCTCCAATCCACATGCGGGCTACGTCTTCACGGGAACTAACTTCCCCACGGAGCTCCGGCTGGAAGCATACAGTCCTTATTACTTAGAAAACGTCTACACATATTATGCTCGCCCCAAGATAACGTCAGTGTCGTCAACCTCCCTCTCCTACGGCACCACCTTCAAAGTTATTTACTCCGTCCCCCATTCTGTTACGGATGTTATACAGTTCAATGCATATACTCCGTCGTTTACGACCCACACAAATTCGATGAACCAGAGGCTGCTCATTCTCGCCGCTAAAACACCGACCATCGTTTCAAATGCAACCGGGAATGTCGTGTATTCTGCTTCCGTGACAGCCCCGCCAAGCGGTGTGGCTGCCCCTCCAGGATATTACATGCTGTTTGTTGTAAATGGTGGCATTCCGAGCGTCGCCCCGTGGGTTCATTTTTCATAAGTATTTGGAGGGGTTCGTAGTTCTTAAATCTTCCTCATTTCGTCGAACTATGTTATGTAAAATCTATGCTGCAATTTTTGGGGGCAAAAATTTGGAACCCGGTTGTGATTATGGCAGTTGTAATTTCAAGTCTCTAATAAATCCAAAGTGAAATATTCATTTCAATCAATGCGCACCAAAATGTTTACTGGATCGACAATGATCAAGTTCTTTGGTTACACATGATTCAAGAATAACGGTAATGTTAAGTCAAAGAAAATTGTTAAGTGAATCACATTAACCTTCCATCAAAAACATTTTATATAAGATCTCTTATTAAAAACAGTATCATTTCTCATACTTTAATGAAGTAGCTTTAGATTTTGCTAGCTTACAAGACTAAATATTAAATAAAGTGCTTATTATTAAGAGCATAAGGGGGCTTCGGCCCTAGCTCACTCGGTCGTGGATCGCAACTTAAGGCGTGGGTATGCTCCCCATGGTCTTGAGTTCGAGTCCCCGACTGTGTTAACTCTGTGTGTGTTGCTACCTTGTGAGCGGGTGTGTGTTGCTACCTTGTGAGCGGGTAGTACACACTGGGGGATTAGTCTCGCTTCGGCGAGGACACCTCCAGATTCCACGATAGTGAATATAAAAAAAAAAGAGCATAAGGTTTCCACCTTTTCTGTGGAATACAGAAAGTTTCGAGACAATAAGATAAAAGAAAAATTTTGATCATCATTTTTTGTCCAATCATGACAATCTACCATAAAAAATAGTAACAACCAGTAAGATATTAATTGTTTTCAGAAACATTTATGCATAGATTTTCTAAAAGTTATATACTTAAAATTCTTCTTAACGGCTGTTGCCGAGACAACCCACAGGATGAGGTCAAAGAATATGACTGCAGTCGGCGCTCATTTGGGGGCGTTCGCGGCAAATGGAACTTTGGTATAAATTGGCAGCTATCCTAACGATTTGTATGGTATTAATTTCCAATAGAAATATTTATGCATAAACTTTTCTAAAGCTATCTATTCAAAATTCTTATTAGTTCAGTAAATTTTCGTGATTGAAAATGAAAAATGTCCACACAAAAATTTAAGCTGCTTTCCTGTAGGATATAAATTGTTTTTTAAAACATTTATGCACAGATTTTTCGAAAGTCTATCTACTCAAAATTCTTATTAATTTAATAAATTTCAACAATTAAAAATTAAATATGTCGTTGTTTCCACATCAATCAGCTTTCTCCAGCTCTATATTTGTATAATATTTAAGGTTTTAATGACATAAAGATGAACATAAAGGAACCTTATACTCATGACATCTAAGAGAGCCTCATCAGATTTGTTTGTCTCAGCATGAATATAATTATGCCAAGACATCATGTTCTTCTAGATTACTCTATAATATGAATCCGTGACAAAATGGGATGGTATTTTTATTTTTTATTTTTTTGTTATAGAGCAATCATAGACTTCAACAATTTACAAGACTTTTAAGGTGTAATGGGAAAAATACATACTTAATCTTTTTTTTTATGAGGAATTTTTATTGATATATGAAATGATAAATTTTTATGTGGATATTTAAAATGAATACAAATTTAAAATTAGACATACACACTTTCTTGTCAACTAATTTTTTTGATTTGATTAATTGATAAAGCATTTCAAATTATGCATTAAAGTCTTGTAAGAAAATAAAACCCTTTATCTATATATTACACATTAAGAAATTGTTAGAGCTTGGTTACACATTGTATCATTACAAGAACATAACATTAGCATTACATTAACAATTGAGGTATGTCCCATGAGCTCCTCTTTTTTTAATAACCTTTTATTATATTAACTCAATAATAATGCTTGTGTACAAGGATAGTAATCTTAGCCTATTATTAAATTGTGTCTATTGACATCAAACCTTTTAAACATAGGTTATAGGAACCATGACAAATAATGCTATTATATGCAAGTCAATGAAATATTATGTGTAGGGCAAGTTCAACTCTATGTTAATGTTTTGGGAAAACAATCATGAAGATAAACTTTGTGGTTTATGAAGTGAATAGAGAATCATAAAAATATTTGCAAAGTTAAATGTATTCAATTGACATAATATAGGCCTTTTATGAATTAATAGATCAATGTCAACTTTTAGAATGTATCCATCAAGTTCCAAACAAAGTTTCATTTTTTTATTTATTTAATTTATGATCATTTATTTCATCGCATTTATCATCCATAACTTTGTATCTTGGTACAACTTATGTGGTACAGTATTTTCCTTTATATTAAATTTGTGAACTTGGTTTAGATTAAATGGTTAGGGATTAGTCATTCCACATTAGCACTCTAGATTTTGATTCCAAGCATAAGTTTCTTATTTTGCATATGATGAATGATTTTATTCACATCTTTTTTAACAAATCATTAATTTTTAATATATTTATATAATTTCATGCATCTTTTAGTGATATCTATTTGATCCCTATCCACCCATTCATTGAGTTTACCATACTGTAAGATAATTTATGATGGACTCTAATAGACATTTATTTATAGTCTATATCAATGGATACATTACTAATTTCTATATCTTTGTGTTCTTTACATCATTCAAACCTCTTATCCTTAACATTTTCATATATTTTAATCCTATATTTGTGGATACCATATCTGTGGAGCTATTGCTACATTATGTTTTTTCCCTTCCCTAGGGTGTTGGTTATTTTTCACCATTACTTTTGCTTATAGTAATTTAACATTTTAACAAGCTTCATCATGGTCATAATATTCTAATGGCTAGTGACCACTAGGATATTTTACCTTTAACCATTTATTGTTCACTAAATGTTATGAAATATATCATGATTGCATATACAAAATGAATTATTATTTTTTCTCATTCGCATGCATCACTTTGTGGTTATTATAATTCTTCCATTGCGGATGATGATGATAAATGAATGACAATTTTAGTACTTTTGATGAGCCTCTTTTTAATATCTGCTCACTGAAAATCATATATGCATTGATTATCCTAATCATGTGTGATTTACATTCATTTAGATATTTTAGAAAAAAAGAATATGGTTTTAAAATATATTCTACACAAGTACCATCGGATTTTATGAATTCATTTCTATTCTAATATTCTATCCTATTTATATAAACAACATTTCTCATTATGTTTTGGCAAGGTCAATTAAAATTGAGAGATTTGTGACAATATTTAGAAGTGTTAGAGCCCCCTCATTGATATAATATTTAGTTCTTACACTCTTGAATCCAATTACAGGGCTCATGGGTACACCCAAATTTTTTTACAAGGAACCAAATCATACTTCTAAAGTAATACTCATATAGGAAGCAAGAATTATTTTGCCTCCACAAAAGCGAAAAAGAATAGAGAAAATAACTTTATAAATTGTTGACGTAGAGTACACATGTAGGAACAATAATTGTCAAATAATAGCACACAAGATTTTTTTTTAAACATTCCTAGAGTTGATACATTAATATTTTAAGGAAAACCTTGAAGCACACAATATCTTCGAGGTGTTAAATATTTTTAACAATTCACCACCAATAAATTCTTCAACATTAGTAGCATAGGGAAAGAGAAAACAAAGTTCTCCTCTATCATAGAGTTATCATTTTGTTGGATCTCAAATTATTGGTACATTCTCCCAGAGCTAGCATACAAATTCATGGCAATGAAGACAAGAGTACCATAGAAAAAGGCTATGATGCATCAACAAAGGATGGATGGTTAGAGATACATTCATAAGAGTGGTACTTAGATCTTGTTATTATTTGATTATTGCAAATCTAAGAGATTGTTTCCTTGAGAAAAGAATAATTAGAATGAAATGTAAATTTATATTATAGGCTATGTCTATAATTCCCTAGATAAGTAATAAATAAAATTATTTGATCTCATATTAGATCGCATATGCAAAAAAAAAAAAAATAGTTTATACTTGTTAAGATGAACTTTCTTATATAGATTTACACATGCACAACTTGTAAATAAACTATGACTATCTCAAAATAACAAAGGGCCATAAAGAAATATACTTTATTAACCATTTAACCCTACATGTCAAAACATACTTACACATCCATTGTTGATATGAAAGTAAATCACATAGAATCAAGAAAAAATTATAATAAGCTTTAACAATACTTTATAACCTTACATCATACAAACTTACCATAATAAACCTACAACAAAATATGATATAAAAAACATAACATCATTAATATTTCTAAGAACCTCTAATGAATAATGATTATTAATCAAAACAAAGAACCCTATTAATAAATAATCCTATAACTTATATAAACATAATCTTTCTATCATAAAGTCTATCTTTTCATTACATAAATCTTACTAGGATGCTTGCCAAGCCCTCCAACATTTTGATCTCATGTTCATATAGAATTTCATTTTAAATAATCTAAGTTTAAACGAAATTACCAATAACATAAAGTTTCATTTTCCTTCTCACGACAAACATTCCAACTGCCCGATTCGATATCAAGATGATGAAACACAAAAATAACATAATGAAATCTTCCGTATTAATTAGTAAATCATTTAGCGATTGTTGACAAATGGTCCCCTTCTACCCATTATACCAGACTTAAATAATTCTATTGCATTGTAATCGTCGCTCTTATCCAGCTTATAAGAGAATTCCTTTCCCACGTTTCGACAATATCATTCTTCGGTACATATTCTCGTCTGAATGTTTTTGCCAAAAAATATTAGCATCCTTGATTCTAGTACCTAACTATTTCTTTAATAATGTATGTTATACGGAGTCAATGGGCGTGCTTATAGAGATAGCAGCGAATCCTAGTCATGAAAATAAATAATTGAAAAATCCATCGCTGTCTAGAGTCAGACAGACTAATATTGTTCATTATCACCTTGAGAATAAATGTGCTGGTGAATTATTCTTAACAAAGACTTTTGAGGTAGAATAATTTGATACGGGAGTGGCTGGCAAAGATTCTTTCTAATCACATTTTTGTCACCAAGCGTGTCAGTCGATTGACATTTTAAAAGTAGGACGCCAAGCTAATTCTGCAAGTTACATCGAGAGCAGATGGATGCATCCATGCATATATATATATACACATAATCGAAGATATATACAATCTTTATATAACTCATCTCTTGCTTTATTGCAACTGTGATTCTAGGACGAATCCAAAGGGACACATAACATCACTTTTTTAAATAATAATATTACAACAAGTTGAGTTCTATGTAGTAAAAAATACATAATTTTATTTTGGCATATATTTAAGTTCTTTCTTATTAATGTCAAAGAACACCTAAATTACTAGGGGACTTCATTCTTTTGTAAGAAATGATAGGTGATGCTTCTATCAATATTAATGGATGTTAAAAAGTAGTTTTATTAGGGGTTATACCTCATAAAATTCATATATTTCTTCAAACATAGGGTCATAAATCTTTATATTTATTATATACTTCATTTAGCATATCTAATGTAAAGTAATTAGAGTCTAATAACTATTAGATTACTAATTTGAGTTTGCCTATTCGGAACAACCTTGCCTAGTTCTTCCTTTGGCATGCTTTCTTTGGCTAGGTTTAGCTTGGGGAGATGCTACTTTCTCTTCTTCCTCGTGATATTGGTGTTGACCCTACCTAAGACACTATTTGGCACACTCCTTGGTGGTTGCTTGTATGACTTCCTCATTGCTTTCCCCTTGCAACAATGCTTGGTTGCTTTGGGGATTTTTGTGATTCTCTAGTTTGGAGGAGGGAGATCATGGGTTTATGAGGGTAAGTAATATTTTGAGGTTTATGGCATCCTTGATGAAGTTGGGTCTATTCTAGTAGTAGTTAGTTGGCATTGGTTGTGTGCTAGGGGCTAGTATCCTTGTGTTGGTATTACTAGAGTGGGCTCTACTTCGTTTGTGCCTTATTCTATGGAGGTCTCCAGCTTCTTTGGGTGATTTTATTTTCTTCTTGGGTCTTTGCATATGCCCCTTTCTCCCCTCTTCTCTTTGTGAGTCCTTTTGAGGTGGTGACCATTGGGTCTCCATATCAGAGTTGCTTGGGAGTGAGTTTTCATTCATCTGGTGTGTTAGAGGAGGCCACTTTCTCTTGTGTTTTCTCTTTTATGGCTTACAGTTCTTTCTACTAAGTTTAGTTTTGCAGATCTTATTGACATGAATTTGACCAATTTTGGTGATCTTAGTCCCTTTGATGTAGGTTGTGTGGTTTGGCTTGCTCCTAGAGACCCAATTGTTATGCTTGTAGGGGATTAAACTAGTAAAAGGCTTAGGAATTCCTCTTAAAACCCACTAGTCATTTATGTTCTATTTTATTATTTGACTATACTTACCTTTGTGTTTAGTGTTTTCTGGGAATGATTACATGATCATACTATTACAAGATTTCTAGGTGCCTTTAAAAAATAGTTCTTTTTGAGATGTTGGTGATCCCTATCCCTATCTCAGAGTCTTTGTTCAAGGTGGTCCTACTAGTAAAAATTTTCATTGAGCCTTTCAAAACTTGTTGGTTATTGATGCTTCCTTTAGCTACTTTTGTCTCATCTTAAGGGGTTTATTCTAGAATTTGTTTTGGGGTTCTTACCTAAATTTTTTTGATCTAAAAATGTTAATTGAATGTATGGTTAGGAGCCTTGTTCCTTTTGGTTTGATGCTCTGATAAAAATCTCTTTCAATAAAGGATTTTCTCTTTTATGGTTTTGGTTGTCTTATGACTATACTTTCCTTTGTGTTTAGTGTTTTCTAGGAATGATTACGTGATCATACTATTACATGATTTCTAGGTGCCTTTAAAAAATAGTTGATTTTGAGATGTTGGTGATCCCTATCTCTATCTCAGAGTCTTTGTTCAAGGTGGTCCTACTAGTAAAAATTTTCATTGAGCCTTTCAAAACTTGTTGGTTATTGATGCTTCCTTTAGCTACTTTTGTCTCATCTTAAGGGGTTTATTCTAGAATTTATTTTGGGGTTCTTACCTAAATTTCTTTGATCTAAAAAATGTTACTTGAATGTATGGTTAGGACCCTTGTTCCTTTTGGTTTGATGCTCTGATAACAAATCTCTTTCAATAAAGGATTTTCTCTTGTATGGTTTTGGTTGTCTTACGACTTGTTAGATCCTCCCTCTTTATGCCTCGAAGGCTCTTATGTAAGGGTTTTGGCCCCCTCCTCATTTACCTAGTCTTTGGACTAATTTAGAACTATTAGAATACTAATTATTTATAAATGGTAGTTTCTAATAGGTGTGACTAATATCCCTCAAGGTTTTTCACCTTATATTCTTTTCTATTTGAGGAGGTTCCCTCTCATTGCAAGAAAAGGCCAATTTGGAGACTAATAGTTCAATGTGAAAGTAAAGAGAAGTGATTTTTAATGTTCAATCTATATTCTGATAGATCATTCTCTAATATTTTTATTATAAAATCATATTATATGGGATTTTTAACTCAAAAGGATTTCTTGTGTGTATACATTTTATAATGTGTTTAATTTCTACATCAAGTAACACTAATCTCATTTATTTTATATTAATTTATAATAATTAGTAACTAAGATCCTAATTTTTAACAACAAAATAATGTGGTAAGATGTAGTTAGTTTCATGTCTTTTGGTACATGATACATGTTTAGTTACATGTAACAATATTGTGATATCGACTACAATTCACTTTGCCAAAAAATTACAAATGTATATACAAAAAAAATGTTTGTTGGGAGTGTGAATAGTGGTGTAGGAGCACTTGCAATAGAGTAGGAATTCAAATGGCATAATCCTAGAGTAGGATAATATTTTCGATGATGGCACAATGTATCATAGGGTGTCAAAATAATGATATGTTTTTACATGTTAATGGAAGTATAAAATGAGTAGCGGTGGATATGCAAGGAGAACACAAAATCATTGATATTCTTAAGCATATAAATAATGATTCTCAATGCGCAATAGTAGCCACACATGCAAGGTGACTATCCACATGATATTATTGATGACATAATATAGATAAAATATAGCTACATGAGTCTTGGTATTCTATATGTTGGTTGGATAATTGGATGGTTATAGTCTAATGTTCAATTCTATATGTATCTTTCCATGAGAACACACTAAGGGAAGATGGTTGTATAGACTAAATTGGTTAGTACTAAATTTATCACTATTGGTGGTGTGGCACATTAAAATGCCTGGAAAAGTAAAATCTAGTAGATTAAGACTCCATGAAAAATATTGGGGTTGGCCCCATGATGTAATAGTTGTTGCAACTCCGTATTATTGTGGAGGTCTTGGGTTCGATTCTTTGAACCAACTCATTGCAAGTCACCATTTATGGTGGACTATGTAGGTGGTGTTCTCGCTGACCGATCATCCTCGAGGTTCTTGAGCTATCAGAGATAAGTGGGTGTTCATACCCCACTCAATGTGGATGAGGCTGGAAACGATATGTTCGAGGCTACAGACATGGCCACAGTTGCTAGGTCATTTTGATCATGACAAACTGTGGCAAAAAGTTGATGGATTTGGTGGTGGCGGAAATTGGTCAGTAACATGAAAGACAAGAGAAGAAGGTAAGAAGAAGATGAAGGCACTGAGTTTAGGAGGTGATTAGGAGATTCTAGGTTTGGAGGATGCAATGGAGAAATAAGGATGCTATGGAAAAATAAGAGTGCCATGTGGAGTGATAAGGAGCCACGATGATGCGAGCAATGGAGTGATAAGGAACCATGGAGGGATAAGGAGGTATTGAGTGATATAAGGAGGTGTTCAGTCATCCATAAAATTGGCAAGAATATCATAAATAAATTTGAGATGTGTTAATGTCTCAGCATGTTCACTACGGGGATGGGGTCCCCCATTGTGACCCCACTAGTTCAAATTTCTAGTCAAAAGCGATAAAATCGGTGCTAGCACTTCCAATAGTTTAACTATATAACAAAAAGATTCCATTAACATACCTTGTTGTATTAAATCTCTAATTTTGAATGATATAACTATCAAAGGCTTTTCGTTGTGAGTTTTCTCTCTTAAGGGTTTCACATATATTACTTTTGTCTTGTATAATCTTCTTGATGCATACAACTCCATTTATTTCTATTTGTATTATGAGATATAATGTTGATTATTTTCAATGCACATTATCTTAAATTCCTTGGATCCTAATTTATTGATTATCTACTAAAACATACAAATCCTCAATAAATTGATTTAAGATTGTAAGAATACAGAAAATAAAACTACATTAATAAGCCAAAACTGAACATTATCCTCTAATTGAAAATATTAAAATCCATTTTGAAAAAAAAATCAATAAAATATTCTTACTTTGAGTTAACCTGTTGACTTTCATACATTTATGTCTAACATAATTATGGTATCTATTTCATTATTTAATTGTATTGTATCTAACTAAATATATTTTAAAGATTATTTAAGTTCAACTAGTGCATTATATAAAATCAGTAATATGAATGCCCACGCAATTTTTATTGTTAAATTAATATTTTTTTAATATCTAAAATCACTTACATACAAAATAATACCTATTCATTGCGAGGATGCTGTTTTCGCTAAAACTAGAAGCCATGTTCAAGCACAACACCTACTACCACGTGGACTTCTCCTGTCGTCGTAATCATTTTCCTTCTCCTAGGCAGGATATTCCTGACCGGAAAACTACTTTACGTCCATGTCTACCTAGTTTCCGACACTGCACAGGGCTTGGCTGAGAATATTTCTCGATATGCTGCAGATTTGCAACCTAGCCTTTAACATTCTAAAGTGGGTACTTCTCATATTCGTGAAGATCGCTTGTATTGAAATCTAGAAGCGTAGTAGAAGGAAATTGAAATGGGTATTTAGCTGAAAACTCATTCGAAATTAGAGAGATGAGAAATTCATTTTGGAATTACCAATGACCGGAGACACAAATATGACAACAAATTGAAAGCATAAACGGCATTCAATGTTGTGTAATTACAGGCCAAAGACAAATATTAGTTCCCGAGGGGAGGAATACTCTGAGAATTCCTGAAAAAGTTAAGTGGATCCACTTGCGTTTTGGCCTTGACAAGCCGATCAAAATTTCCATGGAAATACCTTTCACCCCAGGCTCTCGCCTCTTCAACAGATGCACTGCCATTGAAAGCACTACCCAGATCAAGGTCCAGATAGTTCACATACGCAGACCTCGGAGAGTGCGAGACATGAGGCTCCATGTACTTGTAAAGCTTCCTCATCCATTCAAGGTAGTAATCATCCTGACTCTTGTTCGTCCAGGTAACCATATACTGTAAGCCAAACAAAGTCCCCGCCCGATGAGGAAAAGGGATCGCAGAAGAAGGTATTTCGTCCATTTTCCCTCCGTGAGGATTCAAATTTGCAAAGGAAGTCACCTCTTCGTCCAAGATGTCCAACAGGCCACTGATCCCTGATTTTGAGATTGGGGATTTAGCAAAATCTGATTTTATTTTGAAGAAAGACTTGCTGGGATAATACCGGTCAGAGATGTTTTCTAGGTCGGAATTGAAATAGGCTATGCCTTCTACCCAGCTCATTTCATGGGTTTCATTCGCCGCCATTCCCAGCTCTGGAAAGACCTTTCCTACTGTAGCTACGAGCTCCTCCTTCTGCCCAAGGTATAGTCCATGGAATAAAGCTCTGATAACTTTGGTGTCGTTTACATTGATACCCATGAGCTGTACTCGCATGGTTATGTCCTCATCCATTTTAGGGGCCAAATACTGCCATCTATGCACAAGATCTGTAACGTTGTCTCTACCATATCTCTGCACATTGAAGGTCGTGACAACTGAAGGCACGCTCACTAGCCCGATTTTCCACGCGAAAACAACTCCCCAGCTGCCGCCGCCACCGCCTCTCACAGCCCAAAATACATCCTCCCCCATTGTATTTTTATCCATTATCTTCCCGGAGGCATTTATCAATAAGGCATTCAGAGTATTATCGGCCGCAAGCCCATATTTTCTGAACATGAAGCTCTGACCCCCTCCGGAGATGTGTCCACCAGAACCAATTGTGGGGCAAATCCCTGCCGAAAAGGCCAGATTGGGGGAACTGCTGGCGACGGCGGAATAAATCTCGCCCAATGTGGCGCCGGCTTCCACCCAGGCGGTTTTGGACGTTGTATCGACTGTAATCTTGTTTAGCATGGCGAGATCGATGAGCACGAAGGGTACTTCGGATGTGTAGGAAAGGCCCTCGTAGCTGTGACCTCCGCTGCGAACACGCACCTCCCATCCATTTTCTATTGTGCACACCACGGATTGTTGCAGCTGGCTTTTGCTTGCCGGTATAATGATAGCGTACGGTTTGGACACCTGAGGCTCTATGAATCTAAGATTCTGCGCAGAGAAATCTAGCAGAGAATCGAAGTTTGCAGAGGAAACGGCTGTGACATTTTTTATGCCGCCTGCTTGCAAGCACGACAACAATCCTCCTCCATTTGGATTTTCCGCTGCAGCCCAAGTGGTCCAAACTGTGATAAGCAGAAGCAATGGTGTACAAAACTTGGCCATCTCTTACCGTGGCTAAAAAGTTTTCATGGGTTCATCATGGCAAGATCCTATGAGATTTATAGCCCCAAGTTAGTATTCAGGGCATGAGATAACCTCCTCCGAGTTATGGTCAAAGAACCAGTGTTTTAGATGGACATGCAAGCCCATTTAAACAGTCAATGGGTTGATTGGGATGCATAATTTTTATTCTAATCACACGTGAGGGCTATTCCAGATGAGTTCTTTATTATATTGGATTTGACTGTTGACTCTTCCCTTGTGTCTTCACCAGAATGGCCGACTTTTCAAATCGTTGTCTCAATTGTATAGGCTGACCAGTGAATTTTTTTATTTTTTTTCCCAATTCATTGTGTTTGAGGATAACTTATAATCATCTAGATGTTCAACCCTTTGACCATCGATTGTTTTTATTCAGGTATTGTTTGATATTTAATTTGATTTATGTAATTGGTGTTTTAATTCGAGTGTCGTAACATCTAAAATTGTCGAAGCAACTTTAGAAGGCATGTCACTGTCACGAATTTCTTTAACTTTCATGTCATCCTTTGGTATTTGAAACGTGTCCTAGTTGTATGACGTGAGGTAGGTTATCTAGTGGATATTATTGGACGTCGCTAATCTGGTTTCAAAATGGTTCATTCATTTTGGTGTTATACACTTTTCAAAAAATGAAAGACGTAGTTCTATTGAGCATGACCAAGATCTGTAATTTTTTACAAACCTTCGTGTTATACAGAAATCGTGACTTTTTGGTGCTAGTTTACCCACAGCCGATATTATTTAAGGTGAGGAGATTAGTTTATTCATTAGTCTCATTAAATTATAGTATGTATTTGTAGAGGAAAGATATTATTTTTTTACTATTTTAATCTAGTGTAAGATAATGAGTGTATATGTATTAATTAAATTGTTTAAATTTTATGCTTGTGAAATGTCTCATGAATTGATATTTTGGTGAGAATGAAAGCTTTTTGATTTGAATAGGAGATTTAGATGTCTAATAAAGTTTTTCAATTGCAAACTACAAACCGACAATTTTTAACTATTTTGTATCTATAATTTTATCAAAGTGATATTACACTAAAGTATTGCTTTATGTTTCTTATTTATTGTTACCTTTTTTTAATATATCAATTTACCATGTTATCAAAATATGATTCATTTAAACATAATATTCAATATATCAATTTAAATGATTGTGTCGTGGGTTGATAGGCACTAACCAAGAACTAGTTAAGAAATATCCTTATTCACTCTAATAGATCTATGATTAGTTCTTTTTCCAACTTATATGATTATTAATCTAAAATGTATGCATGCAACATAAAAATATATACTATTCAATCAATAAATTCTATGGCTTGAAGAGATATCAATTTGTAATGTCACTCTTTTTCTTGGAGTTAGCTACATATTTGTAGTGGACTTAATACAATTTTTAATATTAGAGTAACATAATTTGCAATATAATGTTTACCAAAATAGATATAAATATAAATGCTTATCATACATGTGTTATAATTTATAAGAAATCCAAAGGAAATACCTAACATGGTAAATTGAATAACATAAACAATAAAATCAATCATATTTTGATAAAATTGATATATTATATTCTCAATATCTTTATTATCAAGTGTTTCCAATACATATCTAAATCTTGAGCATTTTGAATAGTCATTCTCACTCTAAGAAGATTTCAATTGCCTTGGCCCTCATAGCTATAAGACAATGTTTAGGAACTAGTTCTTATTTAAAACCTACATAGATGCTTCTCTAGAATCAACATAAAATTCTCCATAGTAAATACTCAGCATGCATACAACATGCTCCAAAGTAATTTCTCAACATGTAGAAAAGCCCTAAATAGGAAAATCTTGAGTTTAATTTGTACCCTACATTAGACAAACATTGTATGCCCCCTTTTCCAAGCCCATAGCTCACAAAGCCACTTTCTTCTTCTTTTTGAACAGATCTATGTTGCCCCTCCTCAAGTCTTAGATGAATGCTTCATATAACATGTTAAGGGCTGGTTTCCAAACCATCACAACCTTCCACAAGAGTTTTCAATTGATAATTATTTAATAAATAATATCCTTTGATTTTAGCTCCCTTTTAATTCTAAAGTGATATTTCATTACTTTATCTTCTCTTGGAAAAAAATTACATAACCATTTCCCCCCTATAAATTAATTACTGTCCTTAGTAGTATGAGGTGCATTTGCATCAAAACTTAAAAGATACATAATTAATAACTGAAGAGACTAATATTGAATACATCTATCCTTCCCTTTTTAAATTTATAGATGGGATTCTAATTTAATTTTAAATTTACAAGTATTTAGAGAATCATTTTACCAATTATATGTATATGTATATGCATATGTATTTGTATATGTATATGTATATGTACATGTATATGTACATGTACATGTGCATACATACATACATACATATAGACACCCCAACACACACATCTTATGAAATATATAATGAATTTATAATTGAAGAACTATTAATGTTCAATCTCTTTCAACTTTGCTAGTTTACTATCATGTAGCATATTTTTTTAGTATAGATATTCTAATATTTTACATGCAACTTCAATATTAAATTTATTTAAATGTTTGTAATGTGTTGACATAATCTACCATTAAGTATAATATAATATATATACTTCAAATATATTCTAAGATGATATTCATGTATTCTTGACTACATGAATATCCTCTTTATATACAAAATACATTATTATATAAAAAAAATGTTTATACAATTTTCCCTTGTTTGAAACAATCAAATGGAAACAAGTACACAATTACCCTTAAGTAAAATATATATTATTTCAAATAGTTATTCAAACAAACTTTTTAGGAAGTTTAAATCTAAGAAACATGTTGTAGACACCTAAAATTGTCCAGTCTAATTAAATAAATATCTTTATTTATTTAATTATCTTTAGCCTAATTCTTCTATTAATTAAATAAATCTTTATTTATTTAATTAATTCATTTATCCTCTTC
Organism: Cryptomeria japonica; assembly: GCF_030272615.1. Classification (NCBI taxonomy): domain Eukaryota; kingdom Viridiplantae; phylum Streptophyta; class Pinopsida; order Cupressales; family Cupressaceae; genus Cryptomeria; species Cryptomeria japonica. Next base: position 291,193,945 of record NC_081411.1, on the reverse strand, counting down.
TAGCCTTATTTCTCATTTAAATAAATACTTTTATTTATTTAAATTACCCTTTTCCTAAATTAAATAAATATCTTATTTATTTAATTGATCCCACTTCTTCTATTAATTAAATAAATCTTTATTTATTTAATTAATTCATTAACCTTTTCTACCCATGACACATGTCATTCATCTCTTAATTCATACACTACCTACCCTCTCATTATTTTCTTATTTTCTCTACCTACCCTTTAATCATAGTTGACCATTTATCTTTTACACCTCTCAATCTTATCCCTCCATTTCATATAGTGTCTTCTATATAAGAGGATACTTCCTTCATTATCAACCCTAATCAATCATTCTAATCAATCTATGCATCCTAATCAATTGATTACCCTCACTATGCATTCAGCCCCAACTATGCCTTTGCACTCTTTACATGTGATCCTACTTGCAACCACATTTCTGTTCTTTGTTGAGCTCTTGTGCACATAAAATTTGAGAGCAAATATATCAAGCAAGATCAATGGAGATAGGAAGAATGGAGATCCAAACCCTATTGGACATGTGATGGTATAATCTTTGTGATTTCATTTGATTTGCATTGTCTTAAGTAATCTTCATATGTTATGGTGGATCTTTGTTATTGCTAGAGTAGGGTTTTATGGTTGAATTCATTTAGTCTTTCAATATTGTTGTTATCCATTTTCACCATATACATTTTGGTACGCCCGGTGGGACATGGATTTTTGTTAGATCTATGTTTTTTGCAGATTTTTCTAACCCTATATTGCTATTTTGTAAAACAATTTGGAGAATAACCTTGTGCAGCTGGGGTTTTGGACACAAAATCAAGATCTTTAAGAGATTTGATCATATCTCACAAATGGCTTGGAAATTTTGCACCAAATTGTTTTTGCAGGTTAAAGAAAGTATCAGGAGCTCTCAATCCAAAATTAAAAATTTTTGGAGCATATTTTCATTTTCTATGAATTTTTTATGATTTTTCATAAAAAAATAATTTTGAGAGGAAATGAGAGAATTTTTTTGATTTATTACTTGTTTGGAAATCTCTCATAATTATACATAGGATATATTCTTTGTGATTTTAATTTTGATGCAAAATATTTCCCTAAAAATTGGATCTTTAAACATTAGGGTTTTTCCTTATTTTGATCATATCTCACAAACGGCTTTGAATTTTGGCATAAAATATTTTGTGCAGGTCAGGAAAAGTATGAAAAGGATTTAGTAAAAATGTCAATTTTTTTGGATCAAATTGGCATTTTATATGAATTGTTTATGATTTTTCATAAAAAATTAATTTTGAGAGAAAATTAGCGAATTTTTTGGATTTTCTTACACTTTTGGAAATCTCTCTAAATTATACACAAGATATATTCTTGGTGATTTTAAATTTGATGCAAAATCATTCCTCAAAAATTGGATCTTTGAAAATTAGGGTTTTGCATTACTTTACTCATATCTCACAAACTGCTTGGATTTGTTATAGAAATGTTTTTATGCAAGTTTGGAAGACCGTTAGGAATCTCCAGTAAAAATTTTAGACTTTTTGGATCGATTTTGCATTTTATATGAATTTTTTATGATTTTTCATAAAAATTTAATTTTTGGAGCAAATTAGAAATTTTTTTGGATTTTCTTACATTTCTAGAAATCTCTTAAAATTTTACAGGTGGTCTTTTTTTATGATAAATTAGATCTTTTAATTAGTTAACAAAATGCATTGTTGAAGACCCCTATTTCATAAAGTCTTTTGGATTTAAAATTTACCTAATTTGTGTGCTTGCAGGAAGGGGTGATCATTTGAAACAATCCAAACTACTAACAAATCTTTGTTGTAGGACCTTGACAAGGATTTTCTTTTGATCTTTATTGTGTGCCTTGTTTTCATAGATTAGCAAACACTTCAATTGGTGCACTAAAATTGAACCATTGTCTTTTGTGTCTTGAGCAATAGGCTCTTTTTGTTTCATTTTTAGAGGGTCTGTCTCCCTGTGTGGTCATTAGGACTACTAGTGAGGAGAGAACGACCCAAGTGGTAGCAAAAGAAAAGCCATATTCTTCCAAACCACTATAAATAACTGTATTCATGGTGAAAACTATGGATAACGTGTGCTGATTAGTTCATACCGACACTATGTCTCCCCATAAACCCGTTTGATCAAATTTATTTGATCATTTGTAGGGCATAACCCCTACTGACTGGGAGCCTTCTGTATTTATAGAGTTAAAAGTGTTGCATGTATGGCTAGACGAGCGGATGCCCTTACTAGCAACTTTTTGTTTTAGAAGCCAAAATCCTTCTAGTTGTTGGGGTAGGAGGTCAGACCTCTGGTAGCGGCCCACACACATGCGGTTCTTAGTAGAGATACAAAGTTCACCATGAGGATTTTTCATGGGGATTGATGCTTGGGTGCCCTGAGAAGTGAGTGCCGAGGGTGGAGCCAATGGGGTCAAGCATCTAAGTATCTGCTCTGAATAGCGTAGCCTTGGGGGAAACTCCATGTGGGATCAACAACTATTGTCCTAGCCAACCATAACAATTGTGCTTGTCTTATTTTGAACAATCAAACATTCAAGACCAAACAACAAAACATTGTGTCTTTTGTGTCTTCAAGTGTATGCAAAACATTCTTACATCAAACAACACACTTTTCTTGGAGTCATTTTTGAGTCTAAACACTTGCAAACATTGAGTCCTCATCAACACGGCGTCCTCTTGTCACGAAAAATAGTCAAACATTTAGATTTGGTCACAACAAACAACTTCACAAATTGGAAAAATTTATAGTCCAACAAACAAGAGCAATCAGTTTCAGAATTCTTGAGCTTCCTAAGTTATTTCTCTAGATTTTCATCTAGCATTCAACCTATCTTTGGGTCTCATAAAGTCCATCATTGCTTTACACCTTACACTACATTCATATTTGTCTAAACTTGAGTCAAAAGGTCACTTGCTTGTCCTCATCATACTTTGTCAACACACTACATACAACAACATTTCGCTAAGTGGTCCCTCATCAGGGTCTATCACCTTTGGGTCTCATTTGGTCTTACTTAGAGTCAAGGTCAACTTACCTCATCAAGAGAAACTATCATCTCTTTGGAAGCCACACCTACTCTACTACATACATACTTGGTCTTACACTTTGGACATTGCAAGTACACCTCAGATTCATTTACATTCCATTCAACTCTTGGTCTTCCATACTCTTCAATTTTCATCTAGTCTCACACATCTTGGTCAATACCTAGTTCATGGTTGAAACTCATTCCCAAAAATCTAGGAGAGAAGCTAAAGAGGCACAAGAGTCTGCAAACATGAGTGTCTAAGAGTATGCCATGATATCTTTTTCAATTATGATCATACTACATTACCTAACATGGATGCCTATAGAAACATTCCAAATGTTGAAAACATTGACACTACAAACAACAATGATACACACAATGACAATATGGACAACTTTTTTGTACATTCAGCAGAAGTGGAAGACACCATTATGAATCCCCATTTCAATCGATTGGTTGAGGAAATAATGAGGAGAGATAGACAATATTTCTTAAAAGTGGAGCCAAGATCCCTCATGATTTTGACATGTCTCAAATAATGGAAAATCAACCTTTGCAACAACCTCATTCCAATATGGATCAAAGGAGGCCTAATAGTGGAGGCAATAGAAGACCAAATCTTGTGCTTGAATCACCATCATCTTTGTTTCAAAAAGTAGAGGTCCCATACACATATGGTCAAGCATATGATGCTCACCTTCGCAGACCATTATGGAAGTTTTATGTAGAAAAATATGCTCAATCACATACCAATGCTAAGGATCAACCACCAAGGCAATTGGATATTCAAAGGCATGCTTAAAATTTAGACACAAGGAAACCCCGTGTCAAATTTGGGGGCAACACACTAGAACAAAATCAAGACATTCCTATAGAGTATGGTATACATGGACAAAGCAGATATTCCATTCCTCAACATGACTCTATACCAAGTGGTCCATATATGCAACATCACTATAGACCTCCTCCATATGAACATATGTATGATAAATATCATCTCCTCCTCCACCTGGTGGTTCAAGCATGGGGTATGGTCCAAGAAGTTGGTCTCCACCTAAGAACAATTTGGAACAACAAATTAAGGATTTACAAAAGAAAATAGAGGACATAAATACACCAAAGCCAACATACACAATGAGAGACATATGTCCTTATCCATTTGACAAGAGCACTCCAATGCCTCCATTTCCTACACACTTTGTGAAACCTAAGTTCGATAAATACAGAGGCAAAGGGGATCCTAAGGCACATATAAGACCATTTTTCACAACTTGCATTGAAGTAGCAGCAAAAGAGACATATTTGATGAGATTATTCCCACAAAGCTTAGGTGATCAAGCTATGAAATGGTTCTCCCAACTCCCACCTGGAATTAAGTCATGGGGTGAATTAGCAAAGGCATTTATCCAACATTTCTCATACAACATAGAGACATACATATCAGTCACTACTTTGTGCAACACCAAGCAAAAGGATGGAGAATCTTTTTCATCATTTTTACAAAGATGGAGGAATCTAGCCAGTAGATGCTCTTGGGAAATTCCACAAAAATAAATGGTAGAGATGTTCACCCAAAATGTTAACAAAGACATTGGCTATGATCTAAGGAAAGCTTGTTTGTTCACCTTCAAGGACGTCATTGAAAAAAGCTTAGCGACATAAAAGGTCCTAATTGAACAAGGAGTCATTAAGATATTCAGGGAAAACAAAGATGACTTTAAAGGAAAAGACAAGCCAAAATTTTGGAATGAAAACAAGAACACAGTCAATGATGGTGTTGTTGATGCCAATACAGTACGACACAAAATCATTTTTTCTAGATCAAGCTCTACAAACAATCAAGTGAATACTCAAACAACTTCTAGATCACGAAGGAAGTACACCCCATTGGGAGAACCACTTGAGTTCATTTTCAAAAAGCTAGTGGCAAACAAGATAATAACAATTCTAGATTTGCCTCCATATGAACCAAAGGTTAAACCAAATTGGTGGAATGATAATGAGTATTGTGAATTTCATAAGAGCAAGGGTCATAAAATAGGAAATTGTCATTGACTGAAGAACATCATACAAGATCTCATTGATAGAGGTGACATTGAGATTGAAGGACACTCATCCAACTAAGAACATGAGATGTTTAAGGAACCATTCCCAAAACATGACAAGGGAAAGTCTAAAGCTATAGATGATCAAACCAACTATACCAGAGCATCTTATAAATATGATTCAACTATCAATCACATTTCATTGGATAATTATGTCTCTACTATTATCATCAAGGACAAAACCCCTGAGAATTCTACCCAGAGACCCAAGATCGTTCTTAAAGGAATTGGATCTTCTTCTGAACCTACCTTTGAATGTCATGTTACAACTCGTCGAGGTAAATTCACTTTGCAAGGTGCTCCAGCCAAAAACATTGTTTCCTCATCAACCAAGCCTGGGTATGACCTTGTAGAACAATTGGGGAAGACACCCACACTTATCTCCATCCTTGAGCTCTTACACATATCTCCCGCACATAAAGCCATTCTTGACAAAATCTTGAGAGATATGTCTGTTCCTACTGATCTGAACGTAGACAAATTTCAAGCCATGGTGGGATACCTTTCCGTTCCACACTCCCTTACATTTACAGAAGCTAATGACACCTCCATGAGCCAACCACATAATGCACCTTTACACATTGAAGCCTTCATACACAAACATCAAATAAAACGAGTCCTGATAGATGGAGGAGTAGGTCTGAACATTTGTACTTTGAACACAATAATACAATTAGGATATTCTGAAAAAGCTGTGAATTCTACAAACAAAATTACCATCAAGGCATATGATGATGAAGAGCGTTCATCCAAAGGCAAAGTCACCTTGCCTCTCAGAGTTGGGCCAGTTACAAAAGATGTAGTTTGTCAAGTCTTGGACCTTGATCTCACATACAACATATTGCTAGGACATCCATGGATTCATGAGATGAGCATAGTCCCATCTACATATCATGAATGCATCAAGTTTCCTCACAAAAGAGTTGAAATAACAGTTAATGGAGATCCTAATCCATTCATAAATTGCAACAATCTGCAACCTAGATTAGAAATAACAATCCCAGTCAATCGAGAAGCTATTCCTTCATCAACATATGAGGATCCAGAATCATTGAAAGCTTCTACATCAAAGAAAATAGAGATCAAAGAAAAGTTCAAGTTTAAAGACCTAGGATGTGGTGAGTATATCTTTCATGTTGATCAACTCCCATTATCTCCTAATAAATTCATTCAACAGGAACAATCTATGAACAATTTGCAAGGAATTGGGTGTGAACCACCTAGTGTTGTGGCTATTAAGTCTAAATGCAAATCTCCTCTAGTGGTGCAAGCATCCCTTGATATCAATAATTTTAAGAGTGGTTCCAATGAAGAATCTATTGAGCGTATTGCCAGCCCTCTTGATAACTCACATAGATTTACCATATCATCCACTCATTCCATTTCCACTTCTCTCCTAGACTTGGATCAACAAGAATTACAAAAGCCCTTACTAATTAGGGATGGCAAATCAAGCTTTGAAAAGAAAAATCTAAAAGTAGAAAATAAAGAAAAGTCCTTCAGTCTAAATCAAAATCAAAAGCTATTGAACTCTATAAAAATCAAAGTCAAGGATAAAAATCCTATGAAAGAAAAAGAACAAGAGTTGATCTCCCCTAATATCAAAATAACTGGGGGCAAAAGTTCTACAATTTTACGTCAAAAAGAATACTTGTTGATCCTAAGTCTCCATCATGCTATCATACTTTCACTTCTTTTTGCAGGCATAAGCCTTCATAACTCATCCACTTGTTCCACACATCATTTCCCTTCTGGTGATACATCGTGGACCTTTAATGGAGCTTCCTTGAAGGACTTTGTTATCAAGGATGCCCAAACTTCTTCAGGTGACACGCATACGGGCCTGTGTAGTCCACACATTAGTAATTCTATCTCAATTCCTTTATCAAGGAAGATAGTCGCTCAAGCTACACATCATTCATTCAAGGAAAAATGCAGCTACAATCATAAGGTTAAGCCTCGTACATTTGAGGTGGGTGACTTAGTTCTCAGAGAAAATCCTAAAAATCAGCAAGACAGAGAGAAGAAGGGCAAGTTCAAACCAAACTGGCTTGGTCCTTACATCATCACAGTAGCATATGGATCTAGTGAATATCAGCTCTCAACCACAGAGGGTGAACCTTTGGAGGATCCTATCAACAGCATGCACCTTTGTAGGTTTTACACATAGTTCTTCAAAGTATCCTAATTCAAAAATATAAAAAAATCAAAAAAATTCCAAAAATTCAATATACAAAAAAATCATAAAAAAAACATAAAAATCATTACTTGGCGAAAACCTGGCAAACAGGTGCCTTGTGACAACAAAAAAATCAAAAAAATCAAAAACGTGAAGAGAAATAAATCCGTCAAATGGTGAAAACCACTTTGGTGGTGCCTTGGGCAAGTACCATGGTGAAAACTGGGTCACCATTGCCATGCATAGAGACATTGCTCCTCCCTCCTTCAGGATTCCATTTCATCCTTTCACTTTGAACACACTCACAACCTATCCATTCATAATAAACTTACACATTCCCATCATGGCTTGTTATTGATCTACCCAAGATTGGTTAGCCATTCATAATAAACATTCCTTTTCACAACCTTTCCATCCATAATAAATTAGCTCCTATCTGTGGCTAAGGCAAATCCTACGTCTAGTGATGGGTGTGGAACTGAGATCATCACACATTCTGAGGAGTACAGTTTCTTCCAATTTTCTTTAGTCTATACACACACAATCCTCAATAAAGCAGCATTTGCATCACAAATCCGCAATAAAGTTTCATCTTCTCCGCAATAAAGTATCAGTTTCATTGATTCAGTCAGTTTCAGATGAGACACAATAGCAACAATGGGCTCCAATAAATCAAATCTTTCAACAGACTTAGACAACATTATGGTTCAGCACTATCTATCCTTTTTGTGAAAGTAAACATTGTGATCACAATCAAATAAGACTTATACAAGTGACAAGAGACACTAAACTTGAGGACTACAATGGATGTTGGTGTCGAGTCTTTATGTTATTTTGATTTTTATCTTTTGGTGACATGTCTTTTAGCTTTTCCAAGATGTCTCTGACTAGAGATTCTATCTCCAGGATGTCTTTGACTAGAAAGGCGAGGATGGGGTATCATCACCTATTTTTCTTTGCAGCTTGTGGATTGTCTCTTCGTAATGCTATGATTTGTCCAAGGATATGAGAATACTATGACTCTAGTGTGAACTAGGGCATTTCTTTTTTGAGACTGTCTTATCTCCATGCAAACAGGTACAATGACTTTCTGGGTCGAACATATGCCTCGATTGTCATAACCTACTTGCCATAATAAAGCTCAATGATGATAACGCACAAGAAGCTCTTTCACTTTCATATCTTCTATCTTTCATCCCCCTTTCTTGATTGACTTCCATCATCCTTCTTGAGTCCATGTAGCTTGCTATCACATGACTGAGTATAATGACACACCAAAAAATATTTGCATTTCATGTAGTTTTGCACCTACATTACCACATATTAAGCATTTCATACATACATATAGGTATCACAATTGCATCACATCCTACACACAACACATATTAGCACATTTTACATTTTCATCATATAAATAGTTATTTGCATTATCATATTCATTTACATTTCATACATTCACATTTGCATTGGCATAACATATTAAAAACATAAAAGAACAAAAATATTGCATTTCATTATGTACATATTTGCATCCATATCATAACCATCACATAGAAACATACATCATGAAACATAACCATCACATAGAAGCATACATCATGAAACATACATCACATAGGTACACATGCATATAGCTACCGCAAAGATGAATCATCTCATATATATATCAAAATCATAAATGTCATGATACAATGATGTCAAAATACATATGGCTACAACCAACCCTCGTGTCACCCTATCCAGACAGAGAAACCCACTGATCACTCCTACCAATATTGCTGGTAATGCTAATCTAGTCCTATCACTGTCATCGTGTCCCATGCCACATGTTTAGCCCTCATCTCTAGTCCTGGATCCTGAAATACTCGTCTCAGTGCATCCCTATCTCCATCTCGATCATAGGGTTCTAACTCCCCATCGATCGCTATCCTTAGAATCCTGTACACATCCTCTAAGGTGACTATCATCTCATCCATCGGCAAATGGAACGTGCATGTCTCAGAATGCCACCTCTTAGCTAATGCAGTCAGCAAACCCATGTTCACCTGAAACTCAGGCACGTACAAAATAAATCGTAGACCCACAACCTCAATAGCAGCTCGGTCCTCAAATGTCAGCTTTGGTCATAACCTCTGAGTCAACAGGAATCTCTCTCATGACTCCAACATAGGTAGGTACTCCTACAGTCAAGCAAATCAACTGTGTCAGTCAAAGTGACACTCACTGTTCATCACAAAGTGTTTCTTTCTATCCTAGTGGTACTCACTATTCATCATAAAGTACTACGAGTTTTGCACTCCTTGTTCATCACAAAGTGTTTCTCATATTTGCACTCCTTGTTCATCACAAAGTGATGCTCATTTTGGCACTCACTGTTCATCACAAAGTGTTGCTCATATTGGTACTCACTATTCATCACAAAGTACTATGTCTTGGTACTCCATGTTCATCACAAAGTGCCTTGATCTATTCTATCCTAGGGCCTCTGCTTGAGTGTATCCTCTTGAGTAGTTTCCTAATTGGCAACATATGTTCTATCACAGAATTGTCAATCCTAGCCCTATCTGCTATCCTAGTCTTCCCTAGAGGACCTGCTTGAGTGTATCCTCTCAGCAGCTTATCCAATCGACAATGTATGTTCATCACAGAACTGCCGATTTAGCCTTGAAGACATATTACCCTACCTAGCATGCATTAATGAAAACATTTATTGCAACAAAGTACAAGGAGGTTTTGCGGTACTCACTTGCTCTCCTACATCTGTTGGCCTCTGAAATCGGTGAACGTGATCAAATCTGTGCACCAATGCCATCGCTGCTAACTGCTGCTACTCTATTCTCTCTCTACACTCTGATCTCTTGGATGTGTGGATGACAATGAGGATGTATTCCCCTCATGGTCTATCTTATAGACTTCCCTAGCCCTCGTCTCCCAAGTTAGTCTTCTTTATCCCGTGACTCTGTCACTCTATCCGGTCAGTCCATTCTAGCATTTCTCTCTTATCAAGAGATTGTCTGTGATCTTTCCAAACATTTTCATCCAATCTCTTGAGGGGGCATATCATTTCCATCTTGGGGAAACTTTGTATTAGTTCATCTTATTTTCTTTGAAAAAACGCGACAAGCTGCATTGTCTCAAAGAGGGGCAAAATGTAGACACCTAAAATTATCCAATCTAATTAAATAAATATCTTTATTTATTTAATTATCTTTAGCCTAATTCTTCTATTAATTAAATAAATCTTTATTTATTTAATTAATTCATTTATCCTCTTCTGGCCTTATTTCTCATTTAAATAAATACTTTTATTTATTTAAATTACCCTTTTCCTAAATTAAATAAATATTTAATTTATTTAATTGATCCCACTTCTTCTATTAATTAAATAAATCTTTATTTATTTAATTAATTCATTAACCTTTTCTACCCATGACACATGTCATTCATCTCTTAATTCATACACTACCTACCCTCTCATTATTTTCTTATTTTCTCTACCTACCCTTTAATCATAGCCGACCATTTATCTTTTACACCTCTCAATCTTATCCCTCCATTTCATATAGTGTCTTCTATATAAGAGGATACTTCCTTCATCATCAACCTTAATCAATCATTCTAATCAATCTATGCATCCTAATCAATTGATTACCCTCACTATGCATTCAGCCCCAACTACGCCTTTGCACTTTCATATGCGATCCTACTTGCAACCACATTTCTGTTCTTTGTTGAGCTCTTGTGCACATATAAAATCTGAGAGCAAATATATCAAGCAAGATCAATGGAGATAGGAAGAATGGAGATCCAAACCCTATTGGACATGTGATTTCATTTGATTTGCATTGTCTTAGGTAATCTTCATATGTCATGGTGGATCTTTGTTGTTGTTAGGCTAGGGTTTTGTGGTTGAATTCATTTAGTCTTTCAACATTATTGTTTCCATTTTCACCATATACACATGTAATATAAAATAACCCATTACTGTTAGTAGTGTGTTGGTAAAGCCTAAGGTAGTCATACATCTTTGAGTGTATATCACTTTATCATCAAGTCATAGAAAATTAATGATATAGTATAATATCTTAAGGAAATCTTCTTATTATATATATACTTTATAAGATACATGTGCAATGTAGAATAAAATAATACATGGTAATATTTCTATGCATCTTAACACTAATGAAATAATAGTAAACTATTAACATGCATAAAGAACTTCATAGAGAAAAATTGGGCCGTATATTATTTCATTTAATTTAATTCAAAGATGAATATTTGTTAAAATAAAATTTTATTTGAACTAAACAATGAATATGTAAATACCCACTTTTAAAAAGAAACTATGCTAACTGTAATGCACTATTACTTATAGCCAACCCATCTATTGTCTATTATTATTTTATTGGTGTTCACTATATCTAAATAGTATCATAGCCATAAACTCTTCAATTGGATATATCATCAAATTATTTTTTCAATATGATCTATCTAATGCATAGATAATGGATAAATATACATAACCTCTTTTTTGGTGTAATTATGATGTTGTACCTTGGTTATTCTTCACCTAGGTCTTAATTACGTGTAACTTAAGCTTACTTAGAGACCACATAGGAGCTTTTAGGAACATGACACTTGGATGTTAATATAAAGTCCATTAACTGATTAAATATACTTTTGTCTTTATAGCTATTTAAACCAATAAATTATTTTCTTACTTAGTATTGTATAAGATCACTAGTATAGATTAAAATAGCAAATGGAAGTAATCATTCTATAATTATGGAATCAACTATTAACTTTATTTTTCTTAGTACATATTATTTATTTATATTTTTAATAATTATTTAGGAGAGGTTTATTTGTCAATCTTAATTATTTGTCTAGTATATATGACACAATGCTAGTGATCAAACATGGGTTTCTTTTCTCAATAATTATAGTTTTCAACATGTCCAAATAGTTGACTATTATTATCTTATTATCCTATTATTAATTTTACTACTTATTATTATATGAACATTAATGATACTTAACAAATAACTTTGTATGAACTAAGTTCTCTTATCTAACATAACTATATAAACCAAAGCCATTAATAAAGTTCATCTAATTCTTGAATTAGCCATTTTTGAGTCAAACATATATAGACTAGTTTACACAAGAATGCTACTTTAAGTTCATGCTTTAAACCTCAAAAATATTGGTAGCTACTTGTCTTATTTTTTTATGAGCCAAAATTTACCTTTTAACCATTGAAATAAGTTTAAATTAAGAATGACCCAATACGTGAGATTTTTAAATACTTTAATAATAAGTATTTCTATACCATATCTTTAACTCATGTCCTTCTCTTAACATCCAAGCTTATCCTATTTAAAATTTCTTCTAATTTAGACCTCTTCACCATAACCTTCTAGATACATGATCTATGAAGATTCTTCTGCTTTCTAACATATAAATCCTTTATATTAATCTATATAAGATAATCCTTCCTAGGAACTTTTTGAAACTATGTTAATTTTATTCTTTTTCTGTTAAAGTTTTTATACACATCCATCCATAAATTTCTCAACTGTTATATAGATTATACCACTATATGTGAGAATTCACATGCTATCTAGATAATCTCTATCTTTAATTTATTTGTTCCTCTATTGTACATGATTACATCTCTTAGATCAAACACAAGTAATCAACTAGTCAAAATATTAGAGTTTGTCTATTTCCATGAAGTTTTTGTAACACAAATAGTTTTCCAGGACATTGTAAGGAGGCTTACTAATTATCCCTTTTCCAATACTATTATTTTAGTACAAAAATAATGTTTCTAAATTTTTTAAGGTATAGTTAGATGGTAACCTTGTTCGTAGAATAGATTTTTTATAAATTATTGATGTGGTTTCATAATCATTATATTTTATATAGAATGTATAAATAAGATTTGTACTTGTTAGCACCTATCAAATTGTTGTTGCAATATAATAAATTTTATACCTCTACAATTTCAAGGTTATTTTTAGCTAACTTTGTTGGTTGTGCCCCATTTATTTGTTTGATTCTTGATTGTGGTCATTTTATGGCCAATTTTAGAAGCTCAACACAATCCTCTACACACTGACCTTGACTAAAACTGAAAATGCCAAAACTATAGTATTTATTGTCATAGACCTACTAGACTATGGCACTTATCACCACAGTCTAACCATTTTGGCTACACATCTAAAATTATATTGTCAAATTTGCAAGTAGTAGGAAAGTGCTCCTCAATGTCATCCATCTTCAAAAGTTAAACTTAAAAAGGTTAAAGTTGTGTAGAAATATAACTTCCTCATTTAAACTCCTATCACTCAAATTCAACATTCAATCAAGTATATTTGTGGAAATTGAGGATAAATTTACCAATATACATTCTGTAGACACCTAAAATTGTCCAGTCTAATTAAATAAATATTTTTTTTATTTAATTATCTAAGCCTAATTCTTCTATTAATTAAATAAATCCTTATTTATTTAATTAATTCATTTATCCTCTTCTAGCCTTATTTCTCATTTAAATAAATACATTTATTTATTTAAATTATCCTTTTCTTAAATTAAATAAATATTTTATTTATTTAATTATCTTATTTCTTTTATTAATTAAATAAATCTTTATTTATTTAATTAATTCATTATCTTTTTCTACACATGACACATGTCATTCATCTCTTAATTCATACACTACCTACCTCTTTCATTATTTTACTATTTCTTTTACCTACCCTCTAATCCTAGCCGACCTCTCTTTTTACACCTCTCAATCTTATCCCTCCATTTCATATTGTGTCTTCTATTTAAGGAGATGCCTTCTTCATTATCAAACCCTAACAACTTGATCAATTGGCTACACTACGATCCTACTTGCAACCACATTCCATTCTTTGTTGAGCTCTTGTGCACATAAAAATCTGAGAGCAAATATATCAAGCAAGATCAATGGAGATAGGAAGAATGGAGATAAAAACCCTATTGGACATGTGATGGTATATACATTTTGATTTTGTTTTACTTACATTGTCTTAGGTAATCTTCATATGTTATGGTGGATCTTTGTTGTTGTTAGGCTAGGGTTTTTGTGGTTGGATTCATTTAGCCTTTCAATCTTGTTATTATTGTTATCCATTTTCACCATATACACATTTTGGCATGCCTGGTGGGACTCTTGTCCCTTTTGCATTTAACCTTCTTGTTGCAGATTTTGCATTTTTGAAGTTGCAGATCGGACATTTTTCGACAGCATTTTAGGTTTTTCCGCGCCTGCGAACTTTCAGATCGCGTCTTTGATTTTCAGGCGCGTCTGTGGAATCTGTAATCACGTCTGTGTTTTCGACAAGTTTTATTTTGTAGGTTTCAGATAGGAGAGTCTGTGTTTCAGAAACGTGTCTGTGTTGTGTATACCCGCGTCTGTGTTGGAGAAGGGCGTCTGTGATTTTAAAGTGCGTCTGCGAATCGCAGAACCGCGTCTGTGTAATACATACGCGTTTGTGTCGAGGGTAACAGCGTCTGTGTATTTACTGTTTCAAAATTTTCAAATTTTCATTGATTCAATTTTCCGATTTCGCGCTTAGGGTTTCAGATCTGGTTTATTTTTGGACTAACCCTTTCAGATCTAGCTAACTAAGTTTGTGCAGCTTGTCTTGGAAGCAAAACGTTTTTGTTGAAGGCCCCTCTTTCACAAAGTCTTTTGGGGTTTTAAAATGCACCTAACTTGTGTGTTTGCAGGAAGGGGTGATTATGTCAAACAACCCAAACTACTAACAAATTTTGTTGCAGGTCCTTGGCTACGGTTTTGAAATTTTGTTCTGTGCCTTGTTTTCATAGATTAGCAAACACTTCCATTGGTGCACTAAAATTGAATCATTGTCTTTTGTGTCTTGAGCAATAGGCTCTTTTTGTTTAATCTTTAGAGGGTCTGTCTTCCCGTGTGGTCATTAGGACTACTAGTGAGAAGAGAAAGACCCAAGTGGTAGCGAGGAAAACCCACCTCATCTGAACCACTATAATCAAATGTATTCATGGTGAAAACTATGGATAACGTGTGCTGATTAGTTCATACCGACACTATGTCTCCCCATAAACCCGTTTGATCAAATTTATTTGATCATTTGTAGGGCGTAACCCCTACCAGCTGGGAGCCTTCTGTATTTACAGAGCTGAAAGTGCCACATGTATGGCCACACGAGCGGATGCCCTTACTAGCACCTTTTTGTTTTAGAAGCCCAAATCCTTCTAGTTGTTGGGGCAGGAGGTCAGACCTCTAGTAGCGGCCCACACACATACGGTTCTTAGTAGAGATACAAAGTTTGCCATGGGGAGTTTTCGTGGGGACTGATGCTTGGCTGACCCAAGAAGTGAGTGCCGAGGGTGGAGCCAGTGAGGTCAAGCATCTAAGTATCCGCTCTAAATAGCGTAGCCTCGGGGGTAAAACCCTATGTGGGATCAACAACTATTGTCTTGGCCAGCCATAAGAATTGTGCTTGTCTTATGTTAAACATTCAAACATTCAAGACCAAACAACAAAACATTGTGTCTTTTGTGTCTTCAAGTGTATGCAAAACATTTTACATCAAACAACACACTTTTGGAGTTTAAACACTTGCAAACATTGAGTCCTCATCAACATTGTGTCCTCTTGTCACGAAAAATAGTCAAACAGTCGGATTTGGTCACAACAAAACGACTTCACAGATTGGAAAAATTGCACGAAGTTTACAGAAATGCGTCTGTGTCTATTTTAATCATGTCTCAGTAATCTAAGTGCATCTGTGAAGGGCATAATAGCGTCTGTGTGTCTAGAAGCATCTGTGTCGAACAGAGACACGTCTGTGTCTGGGAATCGTGTCTGTGAAGTATACAGAAGCGTCTGTGTCCAGAATTGAAAATTTTTACAATCCAACAAACAAAAGAAATCAGTTTCGGAATTCTTGAGCTTCCTAGGTTGCTTCTTAAGGTTTCATCTAGCATTCAACCTGTCTTTGGGTCTCACATAGTCCATCATTGCTTAACATCTCACTTTACATTCATACTTGTCTAAACTTGGGTCAAAAGGTCACTTGCTTGTCCTCATCATACTTTGTCAGCACACTACATACAACTACACTTTGCTAAGTGGTCCCTCATCAAGGTTTCTTACCTTTGGGTCTCATTTGGTCTTACTTAGAGTCAAGGTCAACTTACCTCATCAAGAGAAACTATCCTCTCTTTGGAAGTCACACCTACTCTACTACATACATACTTGGTCTTACACTTTGGACATTGCAAGTACACCTCAGATTCATTTACACTCCATACAACTCTTGGTCTTCCATACTCTTTCCATTTTTCATCTAGTCTCTCACATCTTGGTCAATACCTAGTTCATGGTTGAAACCCGTCTTCAAAAATCTAGGAGAGAAGCTAAAGAAGTTCAAGAGTCCGCAAACATGAGTTCTTATGAGTATGACAATGATTTATTTTTCAATCCTGAGCACACTACATTGCCTGACATGGATGTTTATAGAAACATTCCCAATGTGGAAAACGCAGACACTACAAACAACAATGCTACACACAATGACAATGTGGACAACTTTTCAATACATTCAGCAGATGTAGAAGAATCCATTATGAATCCCCATTTCAATAGATTGGTTGAAGAAATAATGAGGAGGGATAGACAATACTTTTTACACATGATGGCACAAAGTGGAGCTAAAATACCTCATGACTTTGACATGTCTCAACTTATGGAAAACCGACCTTTGCAACAAACTCACTCCAATATGGATCAAAGGAGACCTAATAGTGGAGGAAATAGAGCACCACATATGGTACCTGAATCACCATCAGCTTTGCTTCAAAAACCAGAGGTCCCACATACATATGGTCAAGCATATGATACTAACTTTCGTAGACCATTATGGAAGTCTTATGCAGACATATATGCTCAATCACATACTCAAGCTACGGATCAACCAAAACAATTGGACATTCAAAGGCATGCTCAAAATTTGGACACAAGGAAACCCCGTGTCAAATTTGGGGGCAACACATTAGAACATGACATGCCTGTAGAATATGGTATACATGCGCAAAATAGATATGGGGTTCCTCAACATGAAGCTATACCAAGTGCTCCATATATGCCGCATCAATATAGACCTCCTCCATATGAACATGTGTATGATCAATATCATCCATATATGCAATATGCTCCTCCTACAATTGGTGCCTCAAACATGGGGTATGGTCCAAGAAGTCGATCTCCACCTAAGAGCAATTTGGAGCAACAAATCAGAGATTTACAAAAGAAAATGGAGGACATAAATACACCAAAACCAACATACACTATGAGAGACATATGTCCTTATCCATTTGACAAGAGCATTCCAATGCCTCCATTTCCTGCACACTTTGTGATGCCTAAATTTGATAAGTATAGAGGAAGAGGGGACCCCAAGGCACATATAAGACAATTTTTCACAGCTTGCATTGAGGTAGCGGCAGAAGAAATATATTTGATGAGATTGTTCCCACCAAGTTTAGGCGATCAAGCTATGGAATGGTTCTCTCAACTACCACCTGGTATTAAGTCATGGGGTGACTTAGCAGAGGCATTTATTCAACATTTCTCCTACAATATAGAGACATATATCTTAGTCACTACTTTGTGCAATACTAAGCAAAAAGAAGGAGAATCTTTTGCATCATTTTTGCAAAGATGGAGAAATCTAGCTAGCAGATGCTCTTGTGAAATTCCACAGAAACAAATGGTAGAAATGTTCACTCAAAACGTTAACAAGGACATTGGCTATGATCTAAGGAAAGCTTGTTTGTCCACCTTCAAGGATGTCATTGAAAAAGGCTTAGCAACAGAGAAGGTCCTAATTGAACAAGGAGTCATTAAGATATTCAAAGAAAACAAAGATGACTTTAAAGGAAAAGACAAGCAAAGATTTTGGAATAAAAACAAGAACATAGTCAATGATGGTGTCGTTGATGCCAATACAGTGAGACCCAAATTCATCTTTTCGAGATCAAGTTCTACAAACAATCAAGTGAATACTCAAACAACTTCTAGACCACGAAGGAAGTACACCCCATTGGGAGAACCACTTGAATCAGTCTTCAAAAAGCTTGTGGCAAACAAAGTGATCACAGTTCCATATTTTCCTCCGTATGAACCAAAGGTTAAACCAAATTGGTGGAATGATGATGAGTATTGTGAATTTCATAAGAGCAAGGGTCATAAAATAGGTAATTGTCATCGACTGAAGAATATTGTGCAAGATCTCATTGATAGAGGTGACATTGAGATTGAGGGACACTCATCCAATCAAGAACATGAGATGTTTAAGGAACCATTCCCAAAACATGACAAGGGAAAAGCTAAAGTCACAGATGATCAAGCCAACTATACTAGAGCACCTTACAACTATGATTCAACTATTAATCATATCTCGATGGACAATCATATCTCTACTATTACCATCAAGAACAAAAACCCTGAGAATCCTCCTCAGCGACCCAAGATTGTCCTAAGAGGTGTTGGATCTTCTTCTGAACATACCTCTGAATGTCATGTTACAACTCATCGAGGTAAAATTACTTTACCAGGTGCCTCAACTAAAAACACCGCTTCTTCATCTACCAAACCTGAGTATGACCTTGTAGAACAGTTAGGGAAGACACCCGCGCTCATCTCCATCCTTGAGCTATTACGCATATCCCCCGCTCATAAAGCTATTCTTGACAAAATCTTGAGAGACACTACAGTTCCTACTGATCTGAATGTGGACCAATTTCAAGCCATGGTGGGATACCTTTCCATTCCACACTCCCTTACCTTCACAGAAGCCGATGACGCCTCCGTAAGTCAGCCACATAATGCACCACTACATGTTGAAGCCTTCATACACAAACATTGAATAAAGCGAGTCCTGATAGATGGAGGAGCTGGTCTAAACATTTCTACATTGAGCACCATTAAACAATTGGGATATTCTGATAAAGCTATGAATTCAACAAATCAAATCACCATCAAGGCATATGATGATGAAGAGCGCTCATCCAAGGGCACAGTCACCTTACCTCTAAGAATTGGGCCAGTCACAAAGGATGTGGTTTGTCAGGTCCTAGATCTGGATCTCACTTATAATATATTGCTAGGACGTCCTTGGATTCATGAAATGAGGGCAGTCCCATCAACATATCATCAATGCATTAAGTTTCCTCATAATGGAGTCAAGGTAACAGTTAACGGTGATCCTAATCCGTTCATATATTGCAATAACCTGAGATCACATACTGAAACCATCATTCCCAGTAATCGTGAGGCTGCTCCTTCTTCGGCATACATTGACCCTGAGTCATTGAAACCTTCGACATCAAAACAAGGTGAACTTAAAGGCAAATTTCAGGACAAAGGCATGGGAGAATACACTTTAAATCAGACCATGTATTTACGACAAGTCATGAGCTCTCCAAAAGAATATGGAAGGCCACATCCTAACAAGCAAATATCCATCATGATACTCAAATGGGATCCTACTACCTTTCAAAGATGGGGCGAACTGGAAGAGGAAGATTTATACAAAATGCTCTATAAAGACATTGAAGATGACACACAAGATCAGATCAATATACCTTGTGAGAAATATGGCAAAGGCTTCAAGATTCTACAAAAATTCGGGTATGATGGAAAAAGCCCTCTTGGGTTACGCAAGGAAGGCATTATGGAGCCCTTACAACCTGAATTGACTGTAAAAAGGGAACGCTCAAAGGGACTTGGTTTTCTGACTTCCAAGATCCACACTAAAAGGATAGAAGAGGCATCACAAATCAAAGTTGCCAAAGTTCAACAAGAGGATTGCTATTCCACAGATTCCAACGAATGGGAATGGGGTTCAGACAAATCCTCCAGTGACTATGAGCTCACCGAGACATTCAGAGAGCCAGATGAACCCACAGAAGAAGAGGAATTTTATAAAAGGTTCAGAGTTGGTCAAGAAACAACCCATAAGGATTGCACACAGTCTTCGTCTCAAGGTTCTAGGTCGAAATCACATAGGATGAGGACACCTGTCCCGGAAGGCGCTACTAGTGACGACAATTTGGATTCTCTTGCGATCGAAACTGATGAGGAGAGTGCCATCGATGACCTCGATGATTGCCTCGATATACCCAAATATAACCACATCTTCACTCTTAGCCCCGCAAACTCCGAAAACATTAAAGGCCTTCCCCTTGTTCACCACCAACTCATTGACTGGGATTATGAAGGACGAGCACAATTTGACACATTTCAAAATGACGAAGCTATTATTGACTATCTTGGTATACGAGATGATCTTCCCCCTGGGGACCACAAAGCAGGATACACCATAGAACTCAGCAACATGGCATATTTTGGTGAGGGTGTCGGACCTTCCAGTCGCAAAAATGTGAAAATAAGAACAAATCAAGGGTCTTATGGCGAAAACCACACTGTGGCACTATCTGATCCCAAAAAAGTAAAAAGAAAGGACATATCTGAGGGCGAAAACCTCTCTGAGGTACCCGAAGATGGAAGGCTCGACATTCTTCTAGCATCATATGAGGAAAAGTCATCCATGTTGGTAGAGGATACTGTCAAAATAAACATTGGTATAGAAGAGGTTCCACACAATATATTCCTGGCTCAATCATTGACAGAGTCTGAAAGGTCAAAATTCATAAGCTTCTTCAAAGAATGACAAATCAACTTTGCATGGTCATACGCTGATATGCCTGGACTAGATCCGGATTTGGTAATGCATCATTTGATAGTCAAACCGGGGGCAAAGCCAGTGAAACAGAAATTAAGGAAAATGCATCCACAAGTGGCATTACTAGTCAAAGCAGAGCTGGAGAAGTTATTGGATGTCGGATTCATACGCCCAATTGATTATCCCGAATGGATCTCCAATTTAGTACCTGTTAGTAAACCAGATCGCAGCATCAGAATATGTACAGATTTCAGAGACATCAACAAAGCTTGTCCAAAAGATGACTTCCCATTACCCAATATTGACTTGATCATTGATCTCATAGCAGGTCACGAAATGTTATCTTTAATGGATGGATTTTCTGGTTATAATCAAATCAGGATTGCACCTGAGGATCAACATAAAACATCATTCACTTGTCTGTGGGGAACTTTCTGTTGGAATGTCATGCCCTTTGGGCTGAAAAATGCAAGTGCTACATATCAAAGAGCAATGACCACTATCTTTCATGATCTCATGCACATAACTGTGGAAGATTATGTTGATGATCTCTTGGGTAAATCAATAGATAGAGATACACATTTGCACATACTTTCAGTCGTCTTTGATCGGTTGGAAAAATACAAGGTAAGATTAAACCCCAAGAAATGTGTCTTTGGAGTAACCTCCGAGAAGCTCCTAGGATTCATTATGTCCAAAAGAGGAATCGAAGCCGATCCAGCAAAAGTCAAGGCTATCTTGGAAATGCCGCCACCCAAAAATATCAGTCAACTTCGATCCTTACAAGGGAGACTCCAGTCTATATGAAGATTCATAGCACAACTTGTAGATAAGTGTAATCCTTTTCAGCACCTGCTACATAAAAATATCAAGTTCAAATGGGATGATAACTGTCAACAAGCTTTTCAGACGCTCAAAGATTATCTTTTGAATCCACCAGTTTTGATGCCACCCATTCCAGATCAGCCTTTGCTACTATACATATTAGCTACTCCAACAGCACTGGGGGCACTCCTAGCACAACAAATTGCTGATGGCAAGGAAAAAGCACTATACTATATCTGTCGCAAATTGGTGGGATATGAGCTAAACTACACACCAATCGAGCGTGCATGTCTCGCTGTGGTCTTTGCTTCACAGAAATTATGACATTATATGCTTACTCATAAGACTAAGTTGGTTGCAAGGATCGATCCATTAAAATATCTTCTCAATAAAGCAACACTTACTGGGCGACTGGCCAAGTGGGTAATGATCCTGAGTGAATTTGACATTGAGTATGTGGACAGAAAAGCAATAAAAGGACAAGCAATCGCGAATCAATTAGCAGATGCCCCCATGATTGATGATGCTCCTCTAAATTCAGAATTTCCAGACGAATCCATTTTAACAATATCATAGGCAAGGCCATGGCAACTGTACTTTGACGACTCATACACACAACATGGGGCAGGAGCTGGTATTCTCTTTATAACTCCTCAAGGCGATTCTATACCAAAATCATACCGCTTATCATTTCCTTGCACTAACAATATAGCGGAATATGAGGCATTAACAACTGGATTACGAATTGCAGTTCAGTGGAAGATCCAAGAGCTTCATGTTTTTGGGGATTCCCAACTTGTCATCCATCAAGAAACTGATGATTACCAAACAAAAGATGAAAAATTAATGCCTTACAAACAAATGGTGGATGATTTGAAACAACACTTCACAAAGATAGATTTTGAGCAAATACCAAGAGAGCAGAATCGTGCTGCAGATGCCATGGCTACAATTGCTTCACTAATTGACTTACCTCAAAATGAAACCTGCTATGAGTTCCTGGTAGACAACCTGTTGGTTCCTTCATATGAGATCACTCCTACTGAAATGATATGCGTTGTTGGTCCTAAATCCCAGTTATATGGTTCCATATTCACGTATCTTCGTGACAATACCTTACCTCCTGATCTATCAAATAACCAACGCCGCACTTTCATTCGCCAATCCTCTCGATATGTCATTCTAGCTGATATCCTATATCGACGAGGTCTAGATGGCACTCTTCTTAGATGTTTAGAAAGCGACGAAGCTCAGATTGCGTTACGTGAAGTGCATGAAGGGATATGTGGTCCGCATGCTAGTGGTCCTACCCTGGCCAAGAAACTCATCAGGACTGGATATTACTGGCCCAATATGGAAAAAGACTCATATCAGTTTGTCAAGAAATGTAAGAAATGTCAAATTCATGGAGACCTCATACATGCACCAGCACAAGAACTACAACCACTCGCATCTTCTTGGCCCTTTTGTCAGTGGAGACTTGATCTCATAGGCAAGATTCACCCTCCTTCTTCCAATGGTCATAAATTCATTATCACAGCCACAGAGTATTTCACAAAGTGGATTGAAGCCATGCCTCTCACACAAGTCACTGGAAAACAAATTGCTACCTTCATCCTTAACTATATCATTTGCCGATACAGTATTCCTATTTCCATTATTACCGATAACGGGCATCCCTTCAAAAATTAGGATGTTCATGAACTCTGTGACTGCTTCCATATTTCCCATCATTTCTCCACACCATATTACCCCCAAGGCAATGGCCAAGCTGAGGTGTCTAATAAAACAATTCTTAAAATCCTCAAAAAGACAGTCGACGACGCTGGCCGTAACTGGCATATCCAACTCAATCCTGCACTTTGGGCCTACCGCACAAGTGTCTACACACCTATAGGAGCTACACCCTACTCACTTGTCTATGGTGCTAAAGCCATCTTGCCTATTGAGGTCGAGTTACCTTCTTTACGGGTCTCTTTGCAAAATATCATCAACGATGAAGATTATAGGGTCTCTCGCTTACAAGAACTAGAACTGTTGGATGAACGGAGACAAACTGCTTTTAATCATCTCAAGGCTTACCAACAATGAATGAGTCGTAGCTACAATCATAAAGTCAAGCCTCGCACATTTGAGGTAGGTGACTTGGTTCTCAGAGAAAATCCCAAGAATCAGCAAGACAGAGAGAAGAAGGGCAAGTTCGAACCAAATTGGCTGGGTCCTTACATCATTACAACAGCCTATGGATCTAGTGCATATCAGCTCTCAACTACAGAAGGTGAACCTTTGGAGGATCCTATCAACAGCATGCACCTTCGTAGGTTCTACACATAGCTCTTCGGAATATCCTAATTCAAAAATACAAAAAAATCAAAAAAAATTCAAAAATACAAAAAAATTATAAAAACAAAAAAATCATTACTTGGTGAAAACCTGGCAAACAGGCGCCTTGTGACACAAAAAAATTGAAAAATCGAAAAAAGTAAAGAGAAATAATTTCGTCCAACGGTGAAAACCACTTTGGTGGCGCCCTGGGCAAGTACCATGGTGAAAACTGGGTTCCCAGCGCCATGCGTAGAGACTTTGCTCCTCCCTCCTTCAGGATTCACTTTCATCCTTTCACCTTGCACACACTCACAA
Source organism: Cryptomeria japonica (assembly GCF_030272615.1). Lineage (NCBI taxonomy): Eukaryota > Viridiplantae > Streptophyta > Pinopsida > Cupressales > Cupressaceae > Cryptomeria > Cryptomeria japonica. The sequence goes on along the minus strand of NC_081411.1, from coordinate 291,169,349 downwards.
CCTATTCGTCCATAATAAACTTACCCATTCCCATCATGGCTTGTTATTGATCTACCTAAGATTGGTTAGCCATTCATAATAAACCCCCCTTTTCACTCCCTTTCCATCCATAATAAATCAGATCCTATCTGTGGCTAAGGCAAATCCCGCGTCTAGTGATGGGTGTGGAACTAAGAACATCACATGTTTCGAGGAGTACAGTTTCTTCCAGCGTCCTTCAAGTCTATCCGCGCACAATCCGCAATAAAACAACATCTGAATCGCCAGTCCGCAATAAAGTTTCATCTTCTCCGCAATAAAGTATCAGTTTCATGGATTCGGTCAGTTTCAAATGAGACAGCAGCAACAATGGGCTTCAATAAATCAAATCTTTCAATAGACTCAGACAACATATGGTTCAGTGCTATCTATCCTTTTTGTGAAAGTAAACATTGTGACCACAATCAAATAAGACTTATACAAGTGATAAGAGACACTAAACTTGAGGACTGCAGTGGATGTTGGTGTCGAGTCTTGGTTTTCTTTTGATTTTATCTTTTGGTGACATGTCTTTTAGCTTTTCCAGGATGTCTTTGACTAGAGATTCTATCTCCAGGATGTCTTTGACTAGAAAGGCGAGGATGGGGTATCGTCACCTATTTTGTTTGTTGTCTATGGATTGTCTCTTAGTAATGCTATGACTTGTCCGAGGATATGAGGACACTGTGAGTCTAGTATGAACTGGGGCATTCCTTGTTTGTGACTGTCTTATCTCCATGCAAACAGGTACAATGACTTTCTGGGTCAAACATATGCCTCGATTGTCATAACCTATTTTTCCATAATAAAGCTCAATGATGATAATGCACAAGAAGCTCTTTCACTTTCATATCTTCTGTCTTTCATCCCCCTTTCTGGATTGACTTCCATCATCCTTCTCGAGTCCACGTAGCCTGCTATCACATGACTGAGTATAATGATACGCCAAAAACATTTGCATTTCATGTAGTTGCACCTACATTACCACATACAAGCATCTCATACATATATATAGATATCACAATTGCATCACATCCTGCACACAACACCTGTTAGCACAATTTACATTATCATATTCATCTGCATCACATACATTCACATTTGCATCATGCATACACATATACAACATAAAAGAACAAAAATATTGCATTGCATCATGTACATATTTGCATCCATATCATAAGCATCCATATCATAAGCATCCATATCATAAAATATACATTATAAGAACATCTCATCACATAGGTACACATGCATATAGCTGCCACAAAAAATGAATCATCTCATATATATATATATATAAAGTGTCATGGTACAATGATGTCAAAAAAATCATATGGCTACAATCACCCGCAGGTGTCTACAATACAAAAATGGTACAAATACTGATACAAGGGAGCCCTCTATGGCTATGATGAACTCCCTCCCTCGGAGCCGCTTGGCCTCGACGGAATCTGAGCCCTCGAAGGACCCGCCCCAGGATCACCCTGCCTGTCCCCCCTATCTGGTGGTGGTGGAGGACCCATGACCCCACCACTCGATGCTTGTCTCCTTCGGCTCCCTCCCGTAGCTATCGCTGTCCGCGATGGTCTATGGAAGCTCCTCGCCTGCTGATCTACTGGCACGACACCATAATAAAGGTCCCTCCAGTAGGCAATCTCCTCTCCGGCTTGCAGGACATATGCGTAGCCTGCTCCTGCGTCCTCCGCCGCCTGCCTCCCTGCCCTCAGCGCTGTCTCAGCCTCTGTATAGCGTTGAATCGCCTGATCCCTCTCCCGCTCAGTATCCCTGAGCCTCATCCTGAAATGGTCTCTCTCCCTCTCTAGATCCTATATCTCATCTGCCTGGCCCTAGCAGATCTCCTTGAGCTCAATCAGCTCATCCTCCTCTAGATCCCCACCCTCTGCCTCTGCCTGTGGCTCTCCCTCTGTGGGTGCCTATCCCTGTGCCTGTCCCTATACCTGTACTGGTGCCTGAATGGGTACCTGTCTCGGTACATGCCTAGGTCCCTGTACCTGTCTCCGTCCCTACTCCTGTGCCTGTACTGGCACCTATCCCTGTACCTATCCCTATCTCTGTCCCTATACTCTAGGACCCTGTGCTGCCAGTACCTGCAGGGGCAATCCACCGCGACCCCTCACCACATGGGCCTGTCCCTCCTATCCACCCTCCCTCCAAGGTGCCACCCTCCTCTCCCCAACTACTCCCCTCTGCCTCTGTCAGCCTCAGCCCCCATCACCCCCACCATCATCATCATCATCTCCTCCTCCATCTCCCTCCAGTAGCTCTCCTGGATCTGTCAATCGAGGGAATGGATGCTCGGCCCAATATGCTGCATACTCCGCATCCATCTCGACGTCCTCGATCTCTGGCCACATATCCCATGGTAGGGGCACCATCTTTGCCAGCTGTGTCAGTGCCTGATCATATGACAATAAAGGCCTGAACTGCGCCTGATCCCTAACTGTACAGACATACATACCCGAGCCTCGTGGCATCCTCTGGATCCTGCCATACTGCCTACATACTCTGTCCACCAGCTATCTCTCCAGTATATAGGGCATCCACCCAATCAGATACCTGCTCCGGAAGGTGTAAGGCAGCTCCCCTGCATCATCTTCCCACTCCTCGCATCCTAGATACGGCCTCCAGATGACTACGTCAATGTCATCTATCACTCGCCACCAATGCTCTAACTTGCCAATCCGCGACTGCGAGGTGATCATGTCATACAGATGAACAAAAATCTGTCCATGACGTCTCCCTCTGAAATGTATCAGTCGCGTAATAGGCAGATGCTCGTACGCCCAAACCTACAGTAGTGTCACTCCACAGCCCAGTCCCACTGATCCATGGTATACAAACTGGTGAAGCTCATAATATAGGTGGGCCAACACACATGGACCCCATGCATATCTGGTGTGTTGCGTCACCAGTGTCTCCAGTGCTCCTCCCCAGCCCACTGCCAACCCCCGTGTCACCCTGTCTGGACATAGGAACCCACTGATAGCTCCTCCGATCACAGCTGGCAAGGCTAACCCTGTCGTGGTCATGGTGTCCCATGGCACATGTCCTACTCTCATCTCTAGGCCGGGATCCTGAAACACCCGTCTCAAAGCCTCTCTGTCTCCGTCACGATCATATGGAATCAGATCTCCATCAATCAGTATATGCAGAATCCTATAAACATCCTCAAGGGTGACTGTCATCTCACCCACCGGCAAATGGAATGTGCAAGTCTCTGAATGCCATCTCTCAGCTAGCGCAGTCAGCAAACCCATGTTTGCCCGAAACTCAGGCACATATAGCACGTGTCTCAAACCCATCTCCTTGATGGCAGCTCTATCCTGAAATGACAACTCCGGTCGCAACCTCTATGTCGACGGGAATCTCTCCCGTGACTCTAACATAGGCAAATACTCCTGCAGTCAAACAAATCAATCATGTCAGTCATTGTGGCATTCACTGTTCATCACAAAATGCTACCTTTTATCTAAATGCATATGGTTATCTATCTTAGTGGCACTCACTGTTCATCACAAAGTGTTGCTTCTATCCTAGTAGTGCTCCCTGTTCATCACAAAGTACTACGTGTGTGACACTCCCTATTCATCACAAAGTGTTACTCACATTTTGCACTCCCTGTTCATCACAAAGTGCTGCTCATACTTTGGGTACTCCCTGTTCATCACAAAGTACTCTATCTTGGTGCTCCCTGTTTATCACAAAGTGCCTTGATCTATCCTGGTCTTCCTAGAGGAACTGCTTGAGTGTATCCTCTCAGCAGCTTATCCAATCGACAGCGTATGTTCACCACAGAACTGCCGATTTGACCTAGAAGACAAAACCTTGCATTTTTTAGACATAAATGCGTTTCTAACTCACAAACGCGCCTATAGACTGCACAAGCACACCTAAACAACACATACGCACCTGTTTGACATAAACGTGCCTATATTGTTCACAAACGCGACTTTGCAACATAAACGCCCCTGAAGGACATAGACGCGCCTGCATTTGGCACAAACGCGGTTCCAGACACAGACGTGCCTAGCACCGACATAGACGTGCCTATCAGACACAGACGTGCCTGACACCGACGCAAACGCGGTTTCCCAGTTTTTGCATTTTTTGTACCCTACTTCTAAGCGCATTTATTGCTCTATTCGGCATGCATTAATGACAAAAGCAAATGTGTCAAATTACGAGGAGGTTTGGTGGTACTTATTGGCTCTCCTGCCTCTGCTGGCCTCTGAAATCATCGAACGCGGTCGAATCTGTGTATGAAAGCCATCGCTGCTGACTGCTGCTGCTCTTTTCTCGCTCTGCACTTTGATCTCGTGAAGGTGTAGATGACAATGAGGATGTCTTTTCCCCCGTGGTCTATCTTATAGCCTACCCTAGCCCTCGCATTCATTTCCCGAGTCAGTCTTCATTATCCTGTAACTCTGTCACTTTATCCGGTCAGTCCATTCTAGCCTTTCTTTCTTATCGAGAGATTGTCTGCAATCTTTTTAGACATTTTCATCCAATCTCTCGAGGGGGCATATCATTCCCATTCTGGGGCAACTCTGTATCAGTTCATCTTATCTTCTTTGAAACAACGCGACAAGTCACATTGTCTCAAAGAGGGGCAAAATGTAGACACCTAAAATTGTCCAGTCTAATTAAATAAATATTTTTTTTATTTAATTATCTAAGCCTAATTCTTCTATTAATTAAATAAATCCTTATTTATTTAATTAATTCATTTATCCTCTTCTAGCCTTATTTCTCATTTAAATAAATATATTTATTTATTTAAATTATCCTTTTCTTAAATTAAATAAATATTTTATTTATTTAATTATCTTATTTCTTCTATTAATTAAATAAATCTTTATTTATTTAATTAATTCATTATCTTTTTCTACACATGACACATGTCATTCATCTCTTAATTCATACACTACCTACCTCTTTCATTATTTTACTATTTCTTTTATCTACCCTCTAATCCTAGCCGACCTCTCTTTTTACACCTCTCAATCTTATCCCTCCATTTCATATTGTGCCTTCTATTTAAGGAGATGCCTTCTTCATTATCAAACCCTAACAACTTGATCAATTGGCTACACTACGATCCTACTTGCAACCACATTCCGTTCTTTGTTGAGCTCTTGTGCACATAAAAATCTGAGAGCAAATATATCAAGCAAGATCAATGGAGATAGGAAGAATGGAGATCAAAACCCTATTGGACATGTGATGGTATATACATTTTGATTTTGTTTTACTTACATTGTCTTAGGTAATCTTCATATGTTATGGTGGATCTTTGTTGTTGTTAGGCTAGGGTTTTTGTGGTTGGATTCATTTAGCCTTTCAATCTTGTTATTATTGTTATCCATTTTCACCATACACACATTCAACTTTAGAAATTTTAATCAAGTTATGTGTTCCTCCACATTGAATTAATGCATCAAAACCTATCAAGTAACAACAAGCTTGTGTTGGGATTCAAAGAAAGAAGTTTTTTAACAAAGCTATCATTTTTCAATTCAAGCATTTCTTTTAAGGTTTTCATTCTCTACCCCACCAAGGGTAAGCATTGTTTGATCCAAAATTATTTTAGTGGAGGTGGAAGCATCAAAATTAGGTTTGACTACTAGGAATGCCTTTATATAACCCAACATTTTCTCCTCTTCTATGTGTGTGGGTTATAGATCTAATAGTAGAAAGTTTTAAAATTACGTAGAGTACACTAGCACATATAGTTCCAAAGTTTAAATCGGAGAAAACCTTAGGTATAAGCTAATTTACATACCTGATTGACACTTTTTGGCTAAACTTTGGAGGCAATGATCCATAGAGAATCCTAATTGAGAATTCAAATTTTTATTTGACAAAAGCACCTATAAGTCTAAGAAGCCTAGCACACTTGACCAGAACATTCAAATCTAGATTGAAGGAGTGGGTTCCTTACATGTCATTTCTAGATCTATACTTATGTATTATTGTTCTATTCTATATATCTATTTATTGTTTATCTTGTCAATTTTTCATCATTTTACCTAGTTTGAATGCATGTTCATATCAAATCATAACCAATCATATAATATCAAATCAAAAGGGAACAATTAATCATAGTTCTTAGTTCTCTATTACAACTAAAGTGAGGCCTAATTGAATGCTCCCCTAATTAAATGATATCAATGATTGTAATTTATACCCATTTCATCTTGGTGAAATAGTTATCTCTTGCATTATTTATAATTTTTATGTTTAGATCTAAGTTTAAATTAATAAATTTTTCATATTTAAAGTATTTATTTTTGAAATTCATCTTTCACATCTTGTATTCATTAATTAATCACTAGTTTTTTATAACGCATATATATTAAATACATGGTTAATTGATCATATCATTTCTATATCACATAGATTAATCAATTTATTAATAAATTGATTCAAATTTATCATTCCATATCATTGGTTAATTGATTCTATTATCATTATCTATATTTGTTGTATAGTGTGTTAATTAATTAAAGGATTTGTGCATAAGAAAATTCATTTACCTTTTCATCTATATTTCCTTCTTTGTTTCTTAGGAGAAATTATGTGTTGTGAGAGATTGTACTTGTTTATAAGTTTCATAACCCATTGTTTTGAATTTGATGTTCCTATGAGAAGAAGCTATAGACTTATGGATTCTCATGGCTTAAATGGTAATGGCGTTGATCATAAGTTGTGTGTTAACCAATTTATTCCTAAGATCTTGAGACAATAATATTCTCTTAATCTAACACCTATCTTACCTATCTTGTCTTAAGTTATTGAAAAACCTTCCCTATCTTACCTATCTTGTCTTAAATTATTGAAAAACGCTCCCTTAATACTTGTCATGATGAGGATGACCATTCAATATAAGTATCTAATGAACAATGGATGACGATTGATAAGAAATTAGAAGATCTTCAACAATTTGTGAGTCAAGACCACTTGGTTAAGAGGCAATCCCCTTGATTAAAATCTACGAAAGTTGATACAAGGTGATGAAAATGGTGTGGATGTTCTATGTATCATATAGTGGATGAAAATAATATTAAGATAGCTATTTTCACGAATGTACTTGAATATTATTCTCCTCCAAGCCAAGTTGAGATAATAATGCCTATGTCTATAGAAATACTCAATTTCCATATATACACATATTGTATAATGCCTACCATAGTATAAAATGTTAATTCTATATATGTTAGTAATGTGGTTAATCCTATCAATCGATGTGCTTATTTTTATATTCAATTATTCTCTCCTTTTCTTCTTAAAACATGCGTGAAACATATCCTCCTCCTACTTAGCACAATGTTCCACCTACCTACCATATGTACTTACTTTCATATCTTCCATCACAATCTGAATTTTTAAAAACCAATTCACCTATCAATGCTAGTTATAGACTATTTGTTCTGAAATGTTTCATCCTTACAAAAATAATTGGCCAACATGACCCAATCTCAATATGCTATCCCTTAATATGTTGCAAAAATCCCACTTTCCATTAAGATCCTTCAAACCCAACTCCCACAAAGCATTGAGGTACCTCACTTTGAGAAATAAAATCAAAATTATTACCCCCATACTCATGTGAAAATATTTACTACTTTATGTAATGATTACTTTTTTGAAAAATTAATTCTTCCAATACTCTTCCTTTGATCGTTTAAAAAAAATTATTTGGAATCATTTTTCTCCTTTCCTAGTGATTCAATTGATAATTTACAGCAGTTTATCGATAAATTCTAGCAAATTTTATAAAACAACAATGGGCCACAAGCTACATTGACTAATTTATTGCATCGCAAACAAGATGTTAAAGAAAAACTGACTAATTTCATTGGTATATATCAACATTTGTATTCACAAATTTTATTCTATTCTTGATGTTTATATTCAAAGATATTTTATTCATAACTTGCAATCGCATATTACAGAAATACTTTTTATTTTAAAATACCCATATTTCACACACTTGTGCACAACACTTCTTTAATATCAACTTTATGTTAGTCAATATAAAGATCCTTCATCTTTGACTCCAATTAATAATTCCAAATATTCTCATCAAAATCACCGAGGCTTTAAAACACAAAACAAAAAAGTTCATCAATATCATCATAAATATTGACACTCAATTTGCAATCACAACACCCTAAGTTTTAGCTCACTTTTCTTAAAAGCTATACAATAATCACATATTTATACTACTTTTCAAGTCCTTCAATACCATTATTCCTTAATTAATTAATAACATCTTGATGAATCTTCCCCTTATCTATCTCATAATTCCTTCAAATTCCTTGTCATATTCCTTTAACTTGAAGGACTATTTTTAGTACCGTCATCAACATGGATATGACATAAACATATGTATGAAACTAAGAAATAAAATTAAAGATCTCATTTACTTGAGTGCTATTATGGTAGAAGTTTTTAATGACAAAGGGAATAAATTCATATCACCACCTAATCAAAACTTACATTTTTTTAACAATCATTTGCCTTCCTATTTTACAAATGTAGTTGATCTTAAAAATGAAATTTAAATGGCCATTTATGACTTCATTGACCAAGAAAACATTATGAATTTGATAGACAAAGAGAAACCTAGGCTGAAATGTGAACCTATATCGTGTTTACCTCAAGTGATATCCTAAAGAATCCACTCGATGGTCCATTATGCAATACTAGTAGATTTAATAACAAACTCTCACATGTAGTTCTTATTGATCTAGTGTGTATGATGAATGTGCTTACAAAGAATATATTCACACGTATGAATTAAATTAAGACATATTTAACAAATTTGGCGTCTTGATTAAGGTGCATGATGGATTCACCTTTCCTACCATAGTTTCATCATTATTCCTATTGAGGATGTTTTTATATGATTACATGTTCCTTTTACAATTATCCCTACCTTAGACTAATTGTTTGTAAAGTTTCATCATCCTATTTTCAAATCCATGAAGGTAGTCCCCTCCACAATCCACAAGTGCTTGAAGATTCTTTTTGAAAAACTATTTAGAACCATATATTATAGTGAATTCCAATCCTTAGATAACCATGGAAAATTTATCCTATATTATTATTTTCCTAAGAAACTTTAACTTTTGAAACCTTGTTAATTTTTTTTTGTATCCTATCAAACATTTAAATCCTATAGAATACCAACTTATCCTTAGGTATCCTTTGTGATGTACTTCAGCTACTATCTCTAAGGCTTCTTGATCATCTATAGATATAGAAGTATATCTTATTATTTGACAAGTAATGAGTAAACCAATTATTGGACAAAGAATCCTCCCTACTCTTAACATTACTCCTATATATGTTGTGGTCCCATTTCCACAATCTTTTGAAGGACAAAGGAGGAAATGAATAGCAATATCTAAAACTCCTATCTCTTAAACTTTAGTGGGTCCTTCCATTCCTCTCTCTATTCTTAGAGAAAAGGGAGAAAAAGAATCAATGTTGAGTGGTACCCAACCTCCTATCCAAAAATTGAGTCATAACTAAAGAAATAATAGTGAAAGAGAACATTGTTCAAGATATCATGCAAAGGCTCATGTTCTCACCACAAAAAGTGAATATTCTGCTTAAAAGTAGAATGTTGATTTGATCTTGCCTTGTCAACTCTCATTTTCATATACCACACCTAAAGAGGAGCCTTGATAAATCTCATTAAAAAATAAATTTGATGATTCCAAGTTATTATTTTTCTCCATCTCCTATCAAATATCCCATTGAAATAAATTTAGAATTATGTATTCAAACTATTGAAATTACTAATGATGATTTGTCTCTCATCTTTTCCAAAGTTCCCACTTTAGCTCCTAGCGACGCACATTGTGATCCATGATTAGATAATGATCAATGTGTGGCACCTGAAATAGCTTAGTTTATCATACTATCTTTAACTAGATTATCATCTTACCCACCATATTTATACAATGATGAGAAATATTGGGAGGTGCATGATTTGTTAGGTTCATGAAGTAGATACTTCAATTTCCATCTTTTGGGTATAATGGCAAAGGATTGTGATACTTTTGGCCTTTTCCATGTTATCCCAAAAAGACCCCTTACTCACCTTATGTGCTTTGCTTCCATTTTTATTTTATTTCTAATACATTTGGTAGATGAGTCAAAATTAAAAAAATCATATTGATATACATGATTTGTCAAATGTGCATGCTGACCCTTTATTATGGATCCCTTATGTGATCTTTCATGTCTTATAACCATTTTCTTTGACTTTCCAATATTTTGGGGTATTTCACTATTGTGACATTCTTATCTTTGGATATATGTATGCTATGTTAAAACAATTACACCTAGTTGGCGTATGAAATCACTTTAACGTTGGGGCATACACTCCACTATAAATTTCACTTTGTGTACAAACCAAAATATTAATTTGTACACTTTGACCACACACCATGATTTTCTTTGTGCCACTAAAATAGTCATTAATAGTCTCATATCAAAATCTTTTCTTGTTGCACACTATAGCACCCATTTTATAGTCTTATTTTTAGATTACCTATAAAATAGAGGTTTTGTGGTAATCTTCATTAGCATGAAACTCATATAACATATTGAACCTTTCTAGAACTTGTGTGTGACCTTCACCTTAGCTATATCAACTATCACAACACAACTTTTTAGACCTATTTTATTTTCTTTTCTAACATAATTCCTATTAAGTATCCTATGGTCCTCCTAAGACTAGAGGTTGAATGCCTTTTCTTTTATGGCTCGTAATAAGTTCCCTTGGTCCTTACTAGCCCTATGATACCATACGTTTCTTTTTTTCTTGAAATCTTCATGTTTATTTTTTACACACACTAACTATGTTGCTCCTTTTATCTTGATATTTTAGTGTGATAAGATCCAAAGTCTTGGGCACTTGGTGTTTTCTAGTTTTCTTAATTTATTGATGAAATTCTTTGTATTCTATTATATACTTTATTGAGAGTATGAGAGTAAGGTCACACTTCTACTAAATTGGGGACTAAATATAGAGTTGTAAGTTGTCTCTCTATAATGTCACACTCATGATTGGCTCACTTTTCTAGTTGTGCCTCATGCCCTTGATTCATGCCTTATTGTAGTATGTTTATGGCTAGTTTTAGAAGTTAAAAATATTGATCTACTCACTGACCTTGATTTCAGCCCGTAATCCACCATAGACCTCCCAGGATATGGTTCTTATCATCACAATCTAACCATATTATCTATGAATTTGAAATTACAAAGGTCACCTTTACATTTAGTGCCCAAAAGTGCTCCTTGATGTCAACTTTAGAAATTAATCCTTAAATAGTGGTGTGTGCGGAAAAAGCGGGTCTATGGAACTTAAAAAGTGAATTTATGGTCTCAAAGAGGCTTGTTCACACACCCATGGGACTTCTTGGTGCAAGTTATGGAGTCATGAAGAATGACTCAACTTCCCAAGGTTGGTTCCATGGTTCTCTATCTCACAAGGTCCCTCAAGCCAATGTCCTTGCTCTCAGATCATTGAGCAAAGTGGCTTAGGGATGACAAATGCAAGAACTAGGGATGATTTAGATTAATTTTATCATGAAATGCATCCTAGCTATGCATGATTCTATAAACAAAATAAACTAGATTATAAGATGAAAAGATTAGTAGCAATACTATCCTAACATGATATACTAGTTAATGATTTAAGCTAATGATAAAGGAAATATTCTAAAATGCTATATTAGACTAATTCCTATTGCAAAGAGAGACTAGATGTGTTGATAAAATTGAGCATAAATGAGATACTAAAGCTTGCATGGATTCTCAAAATGGAGGAATGAGAGCTCTATTTATAGTGAAAATGGGGAAATGGATGGTCAGGATTGAAAGAGTTAATCAAGGTTCAAGTTTGAAAGTTGTCAATCCATGTTTGCAAATCTCACCAATGAAATGGTGACAATTGTCAACATAAGACTGGTTGAGAGGAGGGTTTGGAAACATTAAATGCTTGAGAAGACCTCATAGTTACCCTAGGGAGTAAGGGTTAAGGTTAGGTTAGGGTTATCCATTGGATAAAGCTTTTACCCAAAGGATAAACTCTTGTGCAAGGGTTAAAGGAATAACCATGGTCAAAGCAATGAATGCTTGATGAGACCCTTGGGTTAGATGAAGGTTGAGTTTAGAGAAAAAGTCTCTAATCATGCAAGAGGGTTGAGTTAACCATTAATGGTTTGGAAGACTTTCAAAGTTAAGTTGTTGGAGACCTAAAGCCTTTAATGGTTATTGAAGACTTTGAGGGTTTGAAAGTGACTTCCTCTTGCTTAGGGATGTGACAATATTTAGGAGATAGGTTAGGCTAATTTAGAAGTGATTAGAAGAGTCTAGAAAGGGATTTAGGAGGCAAGTGGGAGATGTAGGAAAATGCAAGTGGGTGAGGGATAATAGGATTAATTAAAATAAATTGCTTTGTTTCAATTTGGTTGTAATTTAGGAAATTGAATAAATTAGATTTATTTAATTTGGGGTAAACCATTAATTAAATGTTAATTTAATTAAAAGGTTAGAAGAAGAGATTTAATTAAATAAAATGATTTATTCAATTAATTGACATAACAGGGGTTTAAGTGAATTTAACTAAATAATTTGTATAATTTACTTAATCAAATAGAGGAATGTGGATAATTTAATTAAATTAGATTTAACTAAATAGAAGAATGAACATTAAAATATTCATTTAGGAATATGGTCATTTTTATATGTCTACATTTTGCCCCTCTTTGAAGTGACGTGTGTGCACATGTTGATTCAAAGAAAATGATGTGTCATCAAAATTTGATTATGATCAGTGTGATGTTGTATTGAGATTTTCATGTCGTTATGTTCATGTCATGCCCCAGATTTGATAACTGATGTCGATAATGCCCCCTCAGGAGATGAATCAAAAATTTTGAAAATTTGTTTTGAGTTGATAATTCGCTTAGCATTTTAAAATTTTGTCGATGTGGAATGCGAAAAGTTGATTCATCTCCCAATTATGATGTTTGTTAGGGTTAGACAGAGACCACGAGCAAAATACATGCCCCATTTCCAAACCTTAATTTCAATTTACCCTATAAAAGGGGAAAAGTGAATTCTTTTATCTCATTTGTGCTTGTTGACCTTGGAGAGAGTGACATTTGGAGAGAAGACAAAATGCCTGTTCCCTTCTCTACTCATCGATTCGAGCACGTTCAGAGGTATCAGAGGCCCGCCACATATGGGCCACTAGTAAGTCATTATTTTTAGCCCCTTTTTGATTTTGATTTTGTCAGTTTTGATCATGTTTTCAATTTTGTCATGCAGATTTGGCGGTTTAGCGTGTCAGGGTCAAAGCATAGCGCATATGATAGGTTACATAGTGCATAGGTTTTTAAAATAGGGTAGCGTCTGAAAAGTGTAGGGTAGTGCATCAGTAGTTTAGGGTAGCGCTGAGGCAGTTTAGGATAGCACTTAGGGTTAGATTAGCACATCGAGATCACAGGGAAGCATGTAGGGTAAAAAGGGTAGCGCATAGGGAATACCTAGCACATAGGGTTGGTAGGGTGTCACATGGGTAGGTCTAGGTAGCGCGTAGGTGTGACCTAACACAGTAGGGAAGGGTTATAGCACAGAAACTAAATAGGATAGCACATAGGGTAGTTTTAGCGCTTGGGGTAGGTTAGGTGGTGTTTTGGGAGAAAAGGGTAGTGTGTAGGTGCTGGTCAGTGCATAGGGTCAATTGGGTAGTTCTTGGAGAGGACAAGGTAGCGTATGGTAAGCAGTTTTAGTGCAAAGACAAGATTGTTTAGCGCATAAGGTAAATTTTTGGTATAGTGTGATTTGTGAATGAAGAAAATTGATAGGTTGAGGCCAGTTTTGCCAGGATAGGTGCAAATTGTCTGTTTGTATGTTTGTTGTCATTGCTTTGATAAGTTGTCCAATATGAGTTCCGATACAACTTGATTTGATTTGCGATTTTTCAAGTTGATATAGATTTTGATGTTGATTTGATATGGGGTGGATTTTTGATATGGATGTTTTTGATATAAAATTGATTTGATTTTCATTGTTGCAAGTTGATATATATGTGGAGCTTAGGTTGTTTTATGAGCTAATATGACCATGGAACTTGAGTTATGTTACAAGCTGATATGAATGTGAAACTTGAGTTGTGTTACAAGCTGATTTGATTGTGGAACTTGAGTTGTGTTACAAGATGATATGAATGTGAAACTTGAGTTGTGTTACAAGTTGATATGGTGTGATATGAAAATGGATTGATATGATATGGAACTTGATTAGATTTTCAAAGTGTCAAGTTGACATGAATTTTCATTTTGATATGAATTGTTTTCATGAGGAAACTGATATTGGACTTGTTTTCCATTGTGACAGGAGCGTCTTGGAGTGGTTCAGTTGTGAGAGCAATTTCTGAGACCGTGGTCATTGATACCACGATTGACACAGGCTAATAGGGAGATCACTGAGAGGTGTGGACTATCCTCCTTATTAGAGATGCCTCGGTTTATTGTGAACTGAGGTTTATTTACAGTGTTGGTTGAGAGGTGGCACAATGATACGAACACCTTTCATTTGGTAACAGGTGAGATTATAGTGACGCCTGAGGATTGTTACCGGATTTTGTGGATTCCTGTGGTAGGTGCATTGTTACCCTATGAGCAGACTGAGGAGGGTGGGATAGAGGCACTTCGCCAAATTTTTCAGGCTGATACAGTTTCTGGATACAAGATCCCTTGTTAGGAGTTTCTAGATTTGGATTACGCCGCACTACCATCAGTGCTGGCAGGTTTTATATGTGGCTTCTTATGTCCCGACTGGAGGTCAAAGGGACTGTCTGTAGGATGGGGATTGGTTCTAGAGGACATTGTAACACAGGGTCACCGGTTTGCATGGGGGTTGGCAATGCTGGCCCACTTGTACAGGGATTTGCATGAGGTGGTGTACTTGGGTTATGGGAGTTTATCAGCTAGAGTGACACTACTACAAGTATGGGCATGGGAGCATATTCCCATAGCCAGGCCACTGGCGAACAGAGATAGGCCTGTTGGGTGTGCTTATGCATATGAATATCGAGGGATAGTTGTCTAGCGTAAGCTGGGAAAACTAGAGCACTAGAGGAGAGTTTTGGATGATATTGATATGATCGTCTGGTGACCATATATAGGTTGTGAGGTATGGGCAGAGGATGGGATGGAGATGCCTTATGTTTTTATATCCTGATTTTTGATAGGGCGGATGTCCTTTGTGATTGAGAGATTCCTAGCTAGCTAAGTTTTGCGGCATTATGAATGACAGCAGGGGATACCACAGGGAGCATGTTTGTATGCTCGATAGAGGCAAGATGTGCCAGATTGGTGTCCTACTATTGATAGTGCGATGACAACAGAGGGGTTTCAGCAGTTAGCTGGTTAGATATGGGACTGCGTCCCTGAGATATTGGATGCAGGTATGACGAATGAGTTTGCTAGATTATTTGTGGCTCATGCGGTGGCCAGGATATCAAATCCAGTGGAGATGCATCCCACTTTTGACAATGATGAGGAGGACGGAGGTGGAGATGGTGGATTTGATGATGGGGGAGATGATGGAGGAGGTGGCCGAGGATGACGAGGTGAGAGACAGAGAGGAGATCGGGAGAGGAGAGGAGACAAAGGTGAAGATGGTGGGGATAGAGGGATTCAAGTGGAGAGAGCAGTGCAATGAGCTGTGGTAGATAGAGGGAGAGGAGGTTTGGTGATTGGATTAGGGAATGAGGGGAGAGTAGGAGACGTGATAGCAATGGTGGGAGGGACTGATGAGTTGAAACGGCCGACTCAGAGGAGGAGGACTGATGTGTTACCCCCACTAGCACTGAGGATAGGGGGAAGGATGGGGAGTGCCTCTTCCCAGGTACCCCTTCAGATTCAGATTCTGACTCATCGGGAGGACACTCAGCTTAGGTCCTTATAGTTGATAGTGCAGCAGTTGCAAGCACATCTATTGGCGCAATAGTGACAGATTACATAGCTAACCGCAGAGGTGGATACTGAGAGAGAGTGGTGGGGTCGAGCGGAGGAGCTTGTAGAGAGATTGCAGAGAGTGACAACAGGTGCCTCAATGCGAGACACCTTGAGGGAGATACGGTACATGACCATGGCGAAGGAGTATTATAGGCCGTTGTATGAGGACCTAGTCCCTAGAGAGCAGAGAGCTCCTAGCTTCACTGCTAGTCGGTCATTGTGAAGTCAGTCAGGGACAAAGAGCAGAGGTGTGACTGGGCCACTTCATCGGGATCCTCCTAGAGATCTAGGTGTGAGGACATTTGTTGTGAGACCATCACCGTTAGGAGATAGTCATATCTGAGAGATGTTGTCTCTATTGTATTTTGATCATTTTTGTTGTATTGGGCACATACATGACATATTTTGTACATTTTGATCATTTTTGAGATATATATATATATATATATATATATATATATATATATATATACGACACCATGTTTTTTGATCCTCATGCGATGTGTTATGGATGATGTTGTTTATATGATGTTGATGTTTCTATGATGATGATAAAATGCTTAGATAAATGTTGTTGATTATGATGTGAATGTATGATTTATGATTTTGATTTATGAGATGTATCTTGAAAATGAGATGCCTGATGTGAGATGTATCTTGAAAATGAGATGCATGATATGATAATGATGTTAGATGTATCTTGAAAATAAGATGCATGATATGATAATGATTTGAGATGTATCTTGAAAATGAGATGCATGATAGGATAATGATATGCAACTATTGTAAGATGGTATGCAACTATTGTAAAATGATATGAAACTATTGTAAAATGATATGCAACTATTAAAGCATCCTCGTTCTGCATTGGTCATCCCGATATAGTCACTTTTTTTCGCTTTCTTTTGTAGGTATCATCATTGAGCATTGGTTTATTGGGATATGTTGAAAATTTATACAAGCATAATGGTATAATTGAACCATAATGACCTGAGAAAAATTTACATGATTTTTGATTTTTTGAAGATGGCATAAGCGTCAAGGTATAATTGAACTAGGAAGACCAGAGTGTTGCTTGTGTATAAATAGACAAGATAAAACCATTCGTATGTGCAAAGTGGAATCATGTCTTGAGTGATATGCTTTGAATCATGTCTCGAGACAAGTTTTTGCATAGTACAAGTGATCGCCTCACAGACAGAAGACTAAAAAGATATTGGAGTCCCCATTACTTTCTCTAGCTCGATGCATCGTTGAGAAAATGTAGAGGATCCAATAGTTCAAAAAGAGTTCAAGTGCACAAATAGCCAAAACTTTATGCAATATGAAAACATTTGTTACTTCAGAAAATCATCCATCATGTGTTGTGAATCCATTAAATGTATCTGTGTTTGGTTTGCTTCGTGTTTTGTTGAATGTTGGCCTTAACATGATTTTCTCGGTTTACTACAATTGCTTGACATGTGGATAGGATAGGATGTAGATCAATGTTGTGCCTAGCTAAATATACTATCTGATGTGGATATGTACAGTGATTACCAAGCCATGGTGGGATATGATGAAATGATTTGTCATAAACAAGGACAGTGACTATGCTAAGTATGTCCTGGATAATTCTTAGTTTGATAAAGTGTTGGGCAATGGCCGGTAGTACTTGGATTTATGGATATATAATAGGCTTGAGGATAAAGATAGATAGAGGAGTTGTCCTCCTACAAGTAGTGCTTGTTGTCAGGTTTTCACCATTTGTTGTTATTGTATCTTTTTCTTGTTTTTTCTTGTTTTTTTTTAACTTTTTCCATTCATTAGACTGCTCAAGTGTTGTATTTTCTCAAATGGATGTTGTTGGTTGGTTCATCAAGAATATCACCTTCTGAAGTTGTTAGCTGATAAGCGCCTAATCCATAGGCTGATATAATGACATAGGGACCTAACCAGTTAGGTTCAAATTTCCCTTTCTTCTCTCAATCTTGTTGATTCCTAGGATTTTCTTTGAGTACTAGATCACCTATTTTGAAGTTCCTACACATGCATTGCTGATATGCTTTGAGATGAGTGTAGGCACATTGGCATCTTTCATTTAGAAGTTCGAGTTCTTGCAGTCGGTTAACTCGATACTCTTCATTTGGGATTAAGCCTTTCAAAGAGACTCTAAGAGATGGAATTTCTACCTCCAGGGGTAAAATTGCTTCTGATCCATATGCCAATGAATATGGTGTAGCTCTCATAGGTATGCGGATGCTAGTTCTGTATGCTCAAAGTGCTAGATTGAGTTATATATGCCAATCTTTGCCTGCATCATTCACTGTTTTCTTTAGGATCTTCAATACTATTTTGTTGGATGCTTCTGCCTGACCATTCCCCTATGGGTAGTAAGGTGTAGAGAAATGATGTTGGATTTTGAATTTTTCATATAGTTCTCATACATCTTGGTTTTTGAAAGGTCGTCCATTATCTATGATGATGGAACTGGGAATGACATATCTACAGATTAGATAATTAAGGATAAAAGAGGCAATATGTTTTCCAGTAAATGTGGTCATGGGAACTGCTTCAATCCATTTGGTAAAGTACTCTGTGGCAGTGATAATGAACTTGTGTCCATTTGAAGATAAAGGATGAATTTTGTCGACTAAGTCCAAACCCCACTGACAAAAGGGCCAGGATGTTGTGAATGGCTGCAGTTCCTGTGCTGGTGCATGTATAAGATTGCCATGGATTTGGCATTTAGGACACTTCTTTGCAAATTGGTATGAGTCCTTTTCCATTGTCGGTCAGTAATATCTCATTCTTAGAAATTTTTTAGCAAGAGTAGGACCACTTGAATGTGTACCACATATACCTTTGTGCAACTCATGTAAAGAAGAGTTAGATTCATTACGATCAAGGCAATGAAGAAGAGTACCATCTAGACCTTGATGGTAAAGAGTATCAGCAGTTAGAGTATAACAAACAGCTTGTCGGATAAAGTTATGTTTTTGGTTCTGGGATAGGTCAATGGATAGGGTATTGGCTTTAAGATATTCATATATCATTCCATATAACGGAGAGTCAGAACTAGTCAAGGCATAGATAACATGGGATTCAGAATGGTCATAGGCTAGGGAGAACAGTTGCTCTACCAGGAATTCGTAACGACTCTGTTGCTTTGGAATTTGTAATAGTGAAATGATAGTAGCCATTGCATCGGCTACTCTGTTGTCCAACCTTGGTATTTGTTCAAAGGTGATGTGTACAAAATACTATGTGAAGTCATCCACTATTCTTTTGTAGGGTAGTAGCTTGTCATCTTTCATCTGATATTCATCATTGATTTGGTTTATAACCAGTTGTGAATCTCCATAGACTTTGAGTTCTATGATTTTATATTCTACAACCATTTTGATGCCTGTGACCAATGCTTCATATTCAGTGATGTTATTTGTGCATGGAAACATGAGTCTGTATGATTTTGGTATGGTGTGTCCTTCGAGAGTGACGAACAAGATGCCAGCACTGGAACCGTGTTGAGTGTAAGAACCATCAAAGTATAGGGTCCATTGCTTGGTGGAAAAAGTAAGGACATCTCTATCTGGAAATTCGATCTCCATAGGTTGTTTACCGAGTAGTGATGCTTCAACTAGTTGATCTGCAATTACTTGTCCCTTGATAGCTCGACGCTCTATGTAGTGGATATCAAACTCACTGAGAATCATCACCCATTTAGCCAATCTGCCAGTGAAAGCTACTTTGCTGAGTAGATATTTGAGAGGATCAATTTTTGCTACTAGCTTGATTGTGTGAGCTAGCATGTAATGTCGGAACTTTTGAGAGGTGAAGACCACATCTAAGCAAGCTTTCTCAATAGATGTGTAATTTAGCTCATAGCCATTCAATGTCCTATTGATGTAATAGATAGCCCGTTCTTTGCCTTGTTGATCTTCTTGTGCTAACAGTGCCCTCAATGATATGTTAGTTGTTGAAATGTAGAGAATGAGTGGCTTCCCTACTATTGGTGGTACCAGAACTGGTGGATTCATTAGATATTGCTTGATCTGATAAAATGATTCTGCACATTTGGTTTCCCATTTGAATGGTACATTCTTATGTAGCAGATGATTGAATGGTAGACTTTTATCTGCTAGTTGAGCGATGAACAACCTGATTGACTAGAGTCATCCTTGTAGAGATCTGAGTTGGTTGATGTTCTTTGGTGGTGGCATTTCCATGATGGCCTGTACCTTTGTTGGATCTACTTCAATTCCCTTTTCTGAGACAATGTAGCCTATTAATTTGCCTAAAGTTACCCCGAAGACATACTTCTTAGGGTTGAGCCTAACTTGGAATTTCTCCAATCTTTCAAATATTTTCTCTAGTATGTCCAGATGTTCTTCCCAGGTAAATGATTTTGCAAGTAAATTGTCCACATAGTCTTCCATGAAGGTATGCATCATATCATGGAATATTGTTGTCATTGCGCATTGATAAGTGGCTCCAGCATTTTTCATGCCAAAAGACATGACATTCCAACAATATGTTCCCCAAGGATAGGTGAACGCTATTCTATCTTGATCTTCTAGAGCTATCTTGATTTGGTTATAGCTAGAGAAACCATCCATTAGTGACAACATTCTGTGGCCTGCTGTGAGGTCTACAATTATGTCAATACTTTGCAAAGGAAAGTCATCCTTGGGACAGGCATTGTTGACATCTCTAAAATCTATGCATATCTCGATACTGCAATCTGGTTTTGAAACTGGCATAATGTTTGAAATCCACTCAGCATAGTCAATAGGTCGAATAAATCCAATGTCTAATAGTTTCTTCAGCTTAGATTTGACCATGAGTGCTACATGTGGATTCATTTTTCTCAATTTTTGCTTAACTGGTTTAGCACCTGGAGCAATAGACAAGTGATGCATGATTAATTGTTGATCAATGCTGGGCATATCTACATATGACCAAGCAAAATTGATTTGCTTTTCTTTGAAGAATTTGATAAACTCTGGTTTTTCTTTTTTTGTAAGAGATTCGACTAGATGTATATTTTTGGTTTCTTCTGTTGTACCAATGTTGAATGATTGAGTAGGCTCAATCAATATGGGTGATCGCTCGTTATAATGATCAGGAAGAGTGTCAAGTCTCCCATCATTGGGCGCCTTAAAAAGGTTTTCAACCTTAGATGCGTCCTTTATTTTTACTTTTTTGTGATCTATTGCTGCCATTGACTGGTTTTCAATAGTAGATCTTTTATTTTGTTCATTTTTGCGACTGAGAGACTTGGCATCCTCTTGATTGCAGACATCGTTACTTTGTTCACTAGTAGAGTCTGCTTCCGGGTTGACGGTACATAAGTAATGGATAATGGACTCATCATCTAGAAAAATAGGTATGTCATGTTGTTCAGGTTCATCCCAGTCTATGAGGTCAGGGAAGACAAGTGGTAAGGAGTCGTTAGGTGGATCCAGTTCTGCTGCTATAAGTGTCAAGACAGAGGTATCCTCATGATTGGCTGGGGTGTTAAAGAAATTAAGGATTTTGTCAAGGTCTTCGATGGTATCATCTTCTGTGTAAACCTACTCGTAATGTCATTGCTCACCTTCCTTGGCATCATAGATTATTTGTGGACCAAATTCAAGTAGTCTAGACTATGTGCCATGTTCTTCTTGAGAAAGGGGTATATGATTAGCATCTTTCGTAGCATTTTAATAGTTGCCCCATTCATATTCATTTGAATCAGTCTTAGAGGTATTATCCCAGATTCTTTCAGTGCTATGGACAGGTATGTTGTATGGTGAAAAGAGATCTTTGATAATTGATACTAGTCTGCTGGTTTTCTCTAATTTTGCATCAGATCCTGCTTCTATTCTTTGTATCTGTTCATATACTATTTCATCTCGGGGAGTAATGATGTCGTTAGGAGGTGATTCCTCTTTGTTGGAAATAGGTTCTCAAACATGATGTACCTCTGCACAAGGTGTTTCTGTTGTTTGAATGAATGGTTTCTCTTGATGTTTCCTTTTTTCTTGGTATTCACATTCTTTATGTATTATCTCTATTGATTCAAATAGTGCTTCCTGCCATGAGTCCTCCTTGTATTTCTTCTTTTCTTTCCACTATGGTTTCTGATATTTTCTTGGTGTCTTCCTTGGTGGTATGGTGTGTTCATAACCCAATCCCTTTTTGTCTTTACAAAATTGTGAAGGAGGATCTAAGGGTTCTGTGACGCCTTCCTTACGCTTGCCGATAGGGCCTTTTCCATTGTATCCCATTTGTTGCATGATTAGATAGCCCTTACCATATAGTTGTGTTGGTATAGGGACTTCTATAGTGGCTGCTCTGACTTCTTCCTCATCCTTGTATAGCCAACTAAGGATGTCTTTTTCTTCTGATTCATGTGCTAGAGTGCCTAGTTGGATAAATTTGCCATCAAACTTGGTGATGGGCTATGTTGCTTGATGTGTTGATTCTGAAGGTAACCCATGAGATTTAGGTGATGTTGGTAAGTTAGTTAAACACAAGGGTTCCAAAGAGTACTCTCCCATACCTAGTTCTTTGATTTTCATCTTCTATTTGAAATCCATGGATAGAGATTTAGGTTTTTCTGGCTAAAGATCTGGAGCTGAAGAAGTTTGTATTTCTTTGTTATGTGGAACCAAACTGTCTTGGGCTGCCCCCACAACATTGCAATGTTGGAAAGGGTTATGATTCACTGATATAGAAATTTCTTGTCCATTGTAGGGAAACTTAACACGTTGGTGGTAAGTTGAGGGTACTACTTGCATTTCATGTATCCAAGGTCAACCCAATAAGATATTGTATGTGAGGTCTATGTCTAAAACTTGGCACATAGTATCCCTTTGTATTGGTCTTACTTGAATTGGCAATATTGTTGTTCCTTTAGATGATCTTTCTTCATCATCATAAGCTTTGATAGTGATCTTTTTGCGTGGATCAATAGACTCCTCAGAGAAGCCTAATGCACAAATAAGTTTCAAGGTACATATATTGAGGCCAGCTCCTCCATCTATTAATACTCTTTTGACTTGATGCTTGTAGACCAAGACTTCTATGTGAAGCGGGGTATTATGTGGATGGCTCAATGAGATATTATCATGCTCAGAAAAAGTGAGGTTATGAGGCCCTATCATATGAGCCACCATAGCTTGGAATTTGTCAGCATCGAGATCTTGAGGCATATTTGTTTCCAATAGCACTTGTTCCAATATGTCTTTTTGTTTTGGCAAAAGTTTCAGCAACTCTAGTATAGATATTTGAGCAAGAGTTTTGTGCAATTGACTGACTAGATCATATTGAATTTTGGGTACAATGTTTGCTATTGACATATGTCCCTTCAAGACATATTTTTCAGCCCTGGTTGTTACATTAATGGATTCATGTTCACACTTGTCTTTGATTGTGATAACATTGACTTGATTGTCCTCAACTGATATATGATTGATGGTGTTATTGTATATGTGATTTATACGGGCTCAACATGTATCATTTGAGGTTGAAGCTCCATCCTTGGTGTATTTTGGAAGAGGATTTTTGAAGGGTCCATGGTCACCATTTGTCTTGAGACCATCGACTATTAAATCACCTCTATCAATCATGTCCTGAACAATTTTTTTTCTGCCTCATGCAATCATTGGTTTGATGACTTTTGTTGTGATGAAAATCACAAAAGTGTGAGTCATTCAACTAGGGTGGTTTGATTTGTGGTTCAAAGTTGCTGATTGCTGGTAAAGAGATGATTTTGTTTGCCCAGAGTTCTCTGAATGCCGACTCTAGCGATTGCCCCAGTGGTGTGTAAATGCATTTTGGAAAGTTGTTTGCATTACCTCGTGAGTTTGGATTAGGTCCTCGATTGGTGTTATTGTTTTGGGCATGGTTGGTGTTGTCTGTGTTGAGTTGATCTTGATTGGTATTCGGTGCATAAGTGTTAGTGCCTGGGTTAGCACCTTTGGCATTTTTTGTAGCTTGAGGATTTCCTAATAACGTGAGCATGTGTTGCTTTGATTTTGGATCATTAGCTTCAATGCCTCCTTTATTTCCATTGTTTTTGTTTCTGGTCCAGAATCTGGATTTGTCTGAGTTGTTGTAATTGGATGAACTTGGTCCTTCTTTGAATAATTTCAATGTTCCTTTCTTGACACATGCTTCTTCTACTTGGATGCCATTCTCGATCAATTTGGCAAAAGATGGTATGCATTGGAGTTTGAGTAGGTAACTCATCTCACTATTCAATTTGTCGATGAAAATTTCCATCTTTTCCTTTTCGGGCACATGTAGAGGATATCTTGAAACCATACAGGGCCAATGTTGAAGGAATACCATGAATGTTTCATTGTTTTTCTGCTTGGTATTACAGACATCTAGCATAGTGATAGCATGTTGAATGTCATAGGAATATTGAGTTATGAATTTATTGAAAAGTTCATCGAAGGATCTAATGGGAGGTGTGATTTTGGATAACCATTCCATGGTTTGCCCTCCCAAACTTCTTGGGAATAACCTCATCAAATAGGTGTCATCATGAGCTAATTCAAAACTCATGGTACAAAATTCTCGAACATGATCATGGAGATCACTTTTCCCATCATATTTGTCAAATTTGGGAATGTCTGAGTTTGGTGGAAAAGGGACCATGTTCAATCGTCTGTCAAACGGATAAGGATAGATTTCATTTAATGAATATCGTACTATTGTCCCTTGTTGCATGTCTTGTATTTGTCTTTGCAGCATTTGCATTTGCTGTGTAAGAGAAATCAAGGGTGTATTTGTTTGTCAAGGGAAGAGTTCTTCCCTTGCATTAGTTCTCAACTGAAATGGTGTGTGGAATGGTATATTTTTCTCTGGGATGTTTTGCTCAGGAAAATTCTATTCTAGTAGATTCTACTCAGGTATGTTTAGTTTAGGGTCACGTTCTTCTTCCTCTCTTTGTCATTCTTGATAATCATAATGTTGAGACCTTGTTCTAAATATGTCATTGTCAAAGTCATCAAGAAGTTTAACTCCTTTGCTTGTGAGCATAAGTAAATATTTTTCTTTGTCATCTTCCATGAGTCTTTGAAATGAAGCGCTTTCTTGACACTCTTGGAGGAGTTTGTCAGAAATTTCAATGTCCTCTAAATTTAGACCCTTGAAAGGATTTGATAGTCTCTGATTCATGCATGTTTTTCTTTGCTTGTTTCATTGAGAGCGAGTGACAGTAGGCATTTTTAGAAATATTCAGGAGTTGGTGGTGGCAATCTTGGTATGTTATAAGTGATGCACTCTTCGAGAAAGAATGCTGGATTGATCTTTCCTCCATGATTGATTTGTTGACTTGATGTTGACTTTTGATAGAATGCTCTAATCCTTAATGGTTCTTTATCAAATTCGTTGGTTTTGTTTTGAAAATACAAGCGGATATGACGAAGGAATTTTTGATGAGATTTCAAGATTTGATGATTGATGTATAAAAACCTATTCTATTTTGCAAGTTTCAAGGAATTGGGTTGTTGTTTCTTCAACTTAGTGTTATGATAAATACTCTTTCTTCTCAGAATATGAGGATTAGTCATGCACAAGCGATCAATGGTTTCCTTTGATTTGTTTTGCATTTAGTGTAACTTGTTTTTGGAAACTCAAGTTTTACCTTATAAAATGAAGGTTTAGATGCCCCCTCACAACAAAGCGTGTCAAACGATATGGAATACAAGCTTTTCCGATATGGAAACTTGATTTTGACAACTTGGAGTTTTTAGATAAGTGTTTGTGGATAGAAATCCGTTTGATTGAAGGACCTATTTGATACTTGTGATGAGGTTTCCTGATTTTGATAGGATAGATGTTTTTATCTTGTGACTAGTTTTCAGATTTTGGACAACTTTGTTTGACAAAAAATTTGTTTTGAGAATAGTTTTGGATACTCTATTTTGGTTTTCTGTTTGATGAATTTCAGACCGAGGAAAGAAAGCTCCTAAAAATGTTTTTAAATTTTTCAAAAATGACCTCTGTTTTGCCCCCTGTTTACCTAGTTTCTGCTATGCGCTAAAACAAAGACAGAATGCGCTACCAAAATTCTTCTATGCACTAGAGAAAAGACTCCATGTGCTAAGCTACCCTTGTGATGCACTAACTGATTTGCTCTGATTTTGCTATGGTTTAAAAGAGTATGCACTAATATGGGCTTGTGAGATGCTAACTGTTAAACCCGATGCGCTAAAGTCTGATTTCCACGTGCTAAGCTGATGTTTCAACACGCTAAACTATTTTCAAAATGCGCTACTTAAAACCACTAGTTTTGGATCTAGGTGAGGCGGTAATGTTAAGCCTTAATGCGCTAAGGGGAAGTTTTAATGCACTAATAGATGGTTCCTACGTGCTAAGAAGTTTCTCTTACGTGATAAACTGCCCTGATGTATTTTGACTTGGTTGTTTTTCTGCAATTTTGGAATTTTATTTTGAGTTTTCAATGTTGATAGATGATTTTCTGAACTAACAAATGAAAGAACGGCACCAAAGAGACAACCATCTTGCTTAATCTAAACAATAAGTGTATGTTTTGCGAGGATGTGTTCAAATCCCCAATATTTTAATAGGTTTGGACACAAATAATACATTTAAAAAGACTCTTTATTCAAAGGTCATAAGCAATATCATAGCCCACTAGTCTCGATACTCTGTCATCTCAAATAGCCGTGTCACCCCCTAGGGGGTGCTCGTTTTTTTGCCTTTTGCCATAAATTAACTCAAAGTGAATTGCTTCACAATTGAGTAGTTATCTTGGGAGATATATGGTGAGTGATCTTGGGGCGGATTCTTCCCCGCCCTTCCACTATGATATTGCAAATGTCTGGTTACTGACTCGGCTCACAGTTTCTATGTTAGGGTTCATAATCAAGCTTCTAGTTCGGTCTTCAGTGATAAACTCCCTCGGGAGGCTTCCCAACCTTTAAACTAAAGGATTTACGTATCTCAAGGATACTAGGGGAAGGCTAATCGCTAAGCAAAATCATTGAAGGGACTTTTGTCGACCTCCACTTTTGATTATAGTAGGTTGGAACTCTTGGCAACAAAGTCATTTCCCACTTAGGTCATTCCCTTCACACTGGCCATAAATGGCTTTAAGAGTTTTTCAACCCCTCGAGAAGGTAGGCCTGCTCAAGGATTTATTGCTTGAAGTAAAGAAAGCTTTAAGAGTGGTTTGGCTTTTTGATCACCCAATTAAGGGGAGAGCATATACCTTCCACTTTCGAGACAAAACACACAAGTTCGTTTTAGCCTTTCAAAGCAATGTTT
This sequence comes from Cryptomeria japonica, assembly GCF_030272615.1. Lineage (NCBI taxonomy): Eukaryota > Viridiplantae > Streptophyta > Pinopsida > Cupressales > Cupressaceae > Cryptomeria > Cryptomeria japonica. The sequence goes on along the minus strand of NC_081411.1, from coordinate 291,141,990 downwards.
TGTTAATTCTATATGGCGATGTTGCTCCATGAAAACATGGTGTTCCTTTTATTTCCTCAAATCAGTGATTATCTAATCTAGGAAAAGAACCTGGTCAACAAAGAAAAACTTTGATTTGGTGTCAACAAAATAAAATCGACAAAAGAGGAAGAACTTCCCTCTTTAACTTGAATAAAATAGGACAAGTGTGATTCTTTTACTTTGCAAAAATTGAAGTGGATCCTTTTAGGCACCAAAGGATGGTGAAGTTCTTTTTAAAGCTTTTTGCAAAATGGAAGATTTGCCTTGTTCTTTTTAATAACCCAAACATGAAAATTTTTCTCCTAAGAAAACAAGAGAGATTTCTTTGTTGTTCTTTTTATTTACCCAAAATAAAGGTGAGTTAAATTTTATTTAAATAAGAAAAGAAACAAATTCGAATCTTATCTAACTTAGAAAGGTTAGTAAAATTTAAACTACTTTAATTCTAACCTAAATAGAATAGATTCAAAACCTGCAATTAGAATGTTAGTAACCTACAGAAAACCAGTCAATTAGTTAGCAAAAAGGTGAGTTCCGTGGACTTCCACAAGTCTAAATTTTGATTTTTGTTACAAATTAGTTTTATGTTTTCTGTCTGTGATGCACTATAGAAAAGACTGTATGCACTACATAATGGCTTGGATGTGCTATCAGATAGACCTGATGCGCTGAACTATTTTCTGAATGCGCTGAACTGTTATTTTTCCGTACCGAAACCTACAGGAAAATATTAGAAATATGATGCACTAAGGTATGGTCTGCATGCGCTAAATAGTGAGCTAGATGCAGTGGAAGATTTACCAGATGCTCTAAAGTATGTACCCGACATGCCAATTCTTGTTTCCCACGTACTTGCAAAAGTGGTTAGATTCAAAAACCGATTTGATATATGGAGTCGGGCCCCATGGTGGGCGCTAGAAATGTGTGCAGAAAAAGTGGGTCTATGGAACTTAAAAGGTGAAAATGTGGTCTCAAAGAGGCTTGTTCACACACCCATGGGACTTCTTGGTGCAAGTTATGGAGTCATTAAGAATGAATCAACTTGCCAAGGTTTTTTCCATGGTTCTCTATCTCACAAGGTCCCTCAAGCCAATGTCCTTGCTATTAGATCATTGAGCAAAGTGGCTTAGGGATGACAAATGCAAGAACAAGGGATGCTTTAGATTAATTTTATCATGAAATGCATCCTAGCTATGCATGATTATATAAACAAAATAAACTAGATTATAAGATGACAAGATTAGTAGCAGTACTATCCTAACATGATATACTAGTTAATGATTTAAGCTAATGATAAAGGAAATATTCTAAAATGCTATATTAGACTAATTCCTATTGCAAAGAGAGACTAGATGTATTGATAAAATTGAGCATAAATAAGATACTAAAGCTTGCATGGATTCTCAAAATGGAGGAATGAGAGCTCTATTTATAGTGAAAATAGGGAAATGGATGGTCAGGATTGAAAGATTTAATCAAGGGTCAAGTTTGAAAGTTGTCAATCCATGTTTGCAATTCTCACCAATGAAATGGTGACAATTTTCAACATAAGACTAGTTGAGAGGAGGGGTTGGAAACATTAAATGCTTGAGAAGGCCTCATGGTTACCCTAGGGAGTAAGGGTTAAGGTTAGGTTAGGGTTATCCATTGGATAAAGCTTTTACCCAAAGGATAAATTCTTGTGCAAGGGTTAAAGGAATAACCATCATCAAAGCAATGAATGCTTGATGAGACCCTTGGGTTAGATGAAGGTTGAGTTTAGAGAAAAAGTCTCTAATCATGTAAGAGGGTTGAGTTAACCATTAATGGTTTGGAAGACTTTCAAAGTTAAGTTGTTGGAGACCTAAAGCCTTTAATGGTTATTGAAGACTTTGAGGGTTTGAGAAGTGACTTCCTCTTGCTTAGGGATGTGACAATATTTAGGAGATGGGTTAGGCTAATTTAGAAGTGATTAGAAGAGTCTAGAAAGGGATTTAGGAGGCAAGTGGGAGATGTAGGAAAATGCAAGTGGGTGAGGGATAATAGGATTAATTAAAATAAATTGCTGTATTTCAATTTGGTTGTAATTTAGGAAATTGAATAAATTAGATTTATTCAATTTGGGGTAAACCATTAATTAAATGTAAATTTAATTAAAAGGTTAGAAGAAGAGATTTAATTAAATAAAATGATTTATTCAATTAAATGACATAAAAGGGGTTTATGTGAATTTAACTAAATAAATTGAATAATTTACTTAATCAAATAGAGGAATGTGGATAATTTAATTAAATTAGATTTAACTAAATAGAAGAATGAACATTAAAATATTCATTTAGGAATATGGTCATTTTTATACATCTACAAGTCAAATTTGTGTATAAATACAAATACGTACCTCATTTGAACTTCTATCTACGTCTTGTATAATTCGTATCACTCCAATTGAGAATTCATTTAATCATCTTCAAGGAAATTGAGGAGAAACCTATTAACAAGCATTCAAACATTGAAGTTCAACAACCATGATCAAGGTATGTGCTCCCAACATTATCAATACATACATTAACACTTATAAATAAACAAAATCCATTATGTGAGGTGTCAATTCAAGGACTTTTGCACCAAAGATATCATTTTCCAATTCAATAATCTATTTTAACACTATTCACAAGATATATTATTGGCCATGTGAAGGTATAGAGAAATGGTTTCGTAGGTTTAATGTATATTTTGATAGAAAATTCTCTAGTAATTTTTTAATAAAATGATACCTTGTGGGGTTTTTCACTCAAAAGGGTTTCTCGTGTATATAAAATTTGTAATGTGTTTGATTTGTATATAATCTAGCTCTAAATTTATTTATTCTATGTTAATTTATAATGGTTAGTAATCTAAGATCCTAATTTTTAACAATAAAATAATGTTGTAAGATGTAGTTAGTTTTATGTTGTGGGGTACATAATGCATGCTTATCTACATGTAGTAATATTGTGATTTCAACCACAATTCACTTTGAGAAGAACAAACAACTATATATATAAAAATAATGTTCGTTGGAAGTATGAATAATGAAATAGGAGCTCTTGCAATAGAATAGTAATTCATATTACATAAATATAGAGTATGATAATATTTTGAAGAATGTCATAGGGTATATCAAAATAATGATATGTTTGTACATTTTAATGGAAGCAGACAACAACTAGTGGTGGATATGCATGGAAAAGATAAACTCGTTAATAGTGTTAACTATACAAATAATAATTCTGAGTGTGAAATAGTAGCTATACATACATGCTGAATATCTAGATGATATTATTGATGACATAATATAGTAAGAATGTAGTTGCATGAATCTTGGTATTCACTATTTTGGATGGATAATTAAATTGTTAGACTCATTTGTCATTTTATATGTACCTTTCCACATGAACACATCAAGGGAGGATGGTTGTATAAACTAAATTGGTTGGCATTAAATTTATCACTATTGGTGTGACACATTTAAATGATTGAAAAAGTAGTATGTCATAGATTACAACTCTACTAACATACCTTTCTATATATAATCTCTAATTTTGATTGATATAACTATCAAAGGCTTTTTCTTGTGATTTTTCTCTCTTAAATGTTGTACATATATTTATTTTGTCTTGTATAATCTCATTGATGCATATGATGCATAATGTTAATTGCTTTCAATGCAGATATTTTTAAATTCCTTGAATCCCTATCTATTGATTGTCTACTACAAAAATACAAATCCACAATAGTTGATTTTATGATTACAAAAATAAATATTATATCAATGAACAAAGATTGAACATTATTCTATAATTGAAAATATTAAATGTATTTCAAAATAACACTTAATTAACCTATTAACATTCATAACTAAATATTTCTATCTAGCATAACAATTGTATTTGTAACTAAAAAGGATGGAACCTTTATAGAGTAGTAACGAGTTACGTTTGAATGGTGAAGGGGTTGTAAAAGGGTTGATGACTTTGACAAAGATAGAGATGCAGATTGGGGCTCAATGTTGGCTACTTGTTTTGTGTGGAGTGGATGTTATTCAGAAAATGATATGTGGTGTGGATTATTTCCCCCAAAGTGCAATTTTCCTAGTTGTGCCTTTGTTTTTTGTTGGAGGAAGACACTACGGATCTTGTGATGAGTGTCATATGGGTTCCTTTCATCCCTTGGTTGCAGATGAAGGAGACAAATTGACCTATGTGGGTTTCATGTTGTATGTCTCATCCATCATTATGCAAGTTGTCTAGTTTTGGGCCTCTAATGAGGGTAGTCCATGTGTTTTCACTATTTTTTATGGTTTCAGAGGTTTTATGATGATCTTTGGTGATGTTGTACACTTGGTTGTGTTGAATACTGGAGATAGGGTACCAAACTCTTATGTTTCTTTAGTTTTTGAGAATTTTCATGTGGTTTTTGTTGGTACTAATCCTATAGAGGTGGGTTTAGAAGTGAATTTTACTGAGCTTTGGCCTTAGAGTTGGTTAGCTCAAGATGGAAGATGGGTAAATGGTATGTGGATGTGGATCTATTGACTCAAAATGTATTTTTCTACTGCTGCCAATTCTATTGTGGTGGTTTTAGTTGCTAAGTTTGTTTTTGATTAAGGGAAAAGCAGATTTTGAGGGGACCCAAAACCCCTTGGATGAAATGGCATCTAGAACCTAGCAAGAAACAACTAATCAATAGATATACAAAGATTCCATGTAGCCAAGTTCCAATGAAATGCCAGCCTAAAGACAACAAAAAACATTACATACTAGGCTGGACCTAAGCAAAGAGACAAGACTCTGAGGGTTTTGACTAGCTCCCACAACCACAAAAGAGGGTTTTAAATAAGCTCCCACAACCTGAAAGACACTAAGGGTTTTGATAGGTACCCACAACCATACATGATGGTTTTATCCAGGCTCCCACAACTTGATATTAGACTCCTAAACCTAGCCCACCTTAACCAAAAATAAGAACTGGAAGAAACCAAGGTGCGCCCTTTAAAAGTGGCAGCAAACACTCGGTTAGTCAAAACAATAACTAATAGAGGAGGGTTTTTATTGGCTCCCTCAACTAGAAGGAACAAGAACATGGCTGAAAACCAAAATCTCTCCACAATCACCACCTCAATAGGTATCAGAGGAGGAAGAATAGTATATAACACATACTCAGCCATCAAAATCCTGAGGTCCATAAAAAAGGGTTTTGACAGGCTCCCATAACCTGAAAACCTAGCTCCTTGCGAGTTCCATCTAACAACAACCAACCAACTACTCTTCCCATCTATAGAAGAACGACCCACCTCAATAGGGCAGGCTGAGAAGACCTGAGAGATGCAACATGACCAGAAAGTGAGCCTCTTGAGAAGACTAAGAATAGAAAGGCACCTCCACCCTTCAAGAGGACCGCAAACAAGTCTTGAAGCCACAAACAAGAAAACTCCCTTAACAAAGATTTTCCCCAGAAATAGAATGCTACTCATCTCAACGTAGCCCATAAAGCCCTCAACCCCAACAAGATCTTTGGCGGCCCCTACACCCACAACAATCCCAGGCAAACCCCCACCTTAAAAAGAAAAGATCAGGGCAAAAATGGGTGAGGAAATGAGAAAGTCCTCTCTATGAAAAAGCCCACACAAAGTAGGTCAAAAGGCCAAAGGAAGCCAAACAACCAAGGCCAAAATGATAATGGCCACCAAAACCACAATGTCGGAGCTGTCCTCCCCGCCACACCAAATCTCCAACCAATGAATAGAGATTGCATAGGATACATAGCATCAAATGCCTACCAAGAGGAAGGGGCTCACATCCACGCCATCAGCCTCACCATCCTCATCATCCTCGCTAGGGTCCACAACCACTGAAAACCCTTTCTAAGTTTGTTGGGGCCTATCTCTGTGATAGTTGGACAAGGTGGAAATATTTGTTGTTCCTACAAATTCTCTTTTTGAGGAGAGTGATTGTTTGCCAGAATCCTTGCTATGGCCTTCTGTTAAGGTGGAGACTACTTTGAGGGTTCTTGGGGTCTCTTTGAAAGGAGGGAGTTGACCATCTCTTAGTTTTAGTACTCAATATTGTGAGTAGCCTATTGTGCCATGTTTTTAAGTGGTCATTTTGGCCTTCTGTCTCAACCATTGTGGTTTGGATTTGTACCTTGTCTTGCTGCTTCACTAGTCTCTAAATTGTTCTATCAATAGCCTATTTGGCCTTCTAATGATAGACTGTTGTTGTTTTGGTTATACTATTAGTATATTGTTGTTAGTGTACTAATAGAGCTTTATTTGTATTAAAGCCACGAATTGATTGCTTGTGTAAAGTTCTAGCACCATAGTATTGCTGCTTATCTAAATAAATAAAAATGTATCTATTTCATTTATTTAATTGTGTTATATTTATTTAAGTAATTTTTCTAGAGATTATTTATTTTCAACTAGTCCATTATATATGGGGTTGCTAAAGGTAATCCTGGGCCAGTAGGTTGTGGGGTAGTTACTCATCATCACAATTGTAGGCTTGTCTCGACTATGGCACTCCCACTGGGTACCTAGACAAACCACTTTGCTGAGGAAAATGTAGTCTACATTAGGTTACAATTGGCTATCTGTAGTGGGCATAAGAAAATCTGGTTAAAGTGTGACTTATTGAACATTATTAAATGTTTGAGTAAACAGATGGCCCCCAACTGAACTATTAATCATTTAATCCAAGAGTGCCACGTAATGATGACCAAACTACACAAAATTCAAATTTCCCATGTGTCTCTAGAAGGAAACATGCCTGCAAACTACGTGGCTAATCTTAGTGTGGTGTATGAGGATATAAGGAGGTGGATGACAAAGGAAACATTTCCTATACACCTATGTGAATTGATAAGAAAGGATGCCGATAATCTTGTCCAAAGACAGCTTATTAATGATGCCATCCTATCAAATGTGTAAAGGTTTTTATTTTAGTATGTGGTATAGACTCAATACCAAGGTTTCTAGATTGTTCCTTACTGTCTAGTTTTTCTTTTCCTGATTCGGGTTCGGTTTTAATATTGGGCATCTCCAACTTTGTACAGGTTGTTTACGAATGGAGGGAGAAAAAATAGAATGGAACCAACTTCTTGTCACAAGTGGGAATAGAATAGGGACCTTTGTAAGGAAATTATTGATGGCGGTCTTGCGACATATCTCAAGAAACTTCATGGCCAGGATCCAAGGAAGACAGATGCATTTGTGAAGGGCTGGAATAACATCATCCAAACTGCTTATGGGGCCGAATTTAGAATTGATGAGCCCTTTATAGTAGAGATTACTAGTTTACAGATGGAAGGCAAAAAATTCTATAGGGAGAGGAAAGCTATAGAGGAAGCCCTTTCGGTTTTCTTCGGCAAACAAAGTGAAAGAGATAGAGTGAGCAAGATGGCGGACGGAGGATATAATAGGAAAGACCTTATGACGCCTTGGGCAGACATGGCCAAAGTCATTATGAGGTACTTTTCTTACCATTTTATGACTTTGAATCACTTTAGGGATAATAGAAGAATTTCCCTACCTTTCTATTTATTGGTTTCTCTTGAGCATAGTTTGGCAAATCATGCGAAGAAGAGTGAGAACCTTGTTTTGCATGAGGGTTTAATTGTGCTAATTGTGGATTATGATAAAACGCATGAAATTAAACCCTCTCCTATTTCTAAAAACCCTAAATCTTCGGTTAGCCCTAATGTGCAAGTGGTCTCCGACACTAAGATTGATGAGGAGGGTAGGGGAGGTTTTGCTATGGACTAGCGAGATCTTAAAGTTTCGGAGGATCTTGGTTATTGACTTTTTGAGGAAGAGGACCCCCCAAAGAAATTCTTCTGGTACTAGTAGCAGCGAAAGAAACAAAAATCCTAGACTTGTAGCCAGCAAGTTTAAAATCCCCCCTTCTAAGCCTCAAGAGCTGGGCCCGCCGATCATGAAAAGATAAAAGTGGGCAAAACAGGGGATTCAAAGGGTAAAGGTGAAGAAGAAATCAAATTGAACATCCCTTTAAATGTCGGTTAGGTAGACCTGGGAGAAAACAAAAAAGACATGCACTTTGAGATGCTCTTGGTAAATTCCACTAACTACCAGGAAAAATGCTTCCACTACATTACCAAAGAAATTCTTTTCTTAAAACAAGGCATTAATGACATAATCAACACTTTCGCTAAGAATCCTAAGTCGAATAAGATGGATAAGCTCCTCAAAATGACCTAAAAACTCATAGAGGATGTCAAAGTGATGAAAAATGAACATGAGTCAACGATTGCTCATTTGAAGAAAAATATGGAGGAACTTAAGGGCAACCTAAGGAACCTGGTGGAAATAAACAAAGAAGCCATGAGCAATGGTGTTGAAGGTTTGAAAAAGGTTAACGAGATGATCGCCATCCAAAAAGTCTAGCCAATTAACAAGGTTCTGCATTCAATGCCGAAAAAAAAAGAATCTGGATCCAAGTTCTCAAAGGGCGGACATGCAGGTTTAAACTAGACCCTCATCCGAAATGAGAAGCCAAAACCAGGAGTGGAGCACCACAAGATTCATAATGGAAGAGCTCTAAGAAATCAATAAGAATATTATACAGAAGAACTCTGAATTTATGCATTCTCTTGGTTAGTTTTTTGTTGTTTGTGCCCTATTAGGTTTGGTGTTGTGGGGTGAATCCTATGTTTTTGTGACTGTTTGGCCATTGGTTTAGGACTGGTTCACTACTATTTTTTCTTTTTTGTTTTGATTTCGATTTCGATTTCGGATCCCTATAAAATTCGTTTATCTTAATAAAAAACTAGTCCATTATATAAAATTAATATTATGAATGCCCACGTAATTTATATTCTTAAATTAATATTCTTAATATCTAAAATCACTATATACAAAATAATACCTATCTATTCCGACAATGCTGTGTTCGCTAAAACCAGAAACCTTGTTCAAGTCCAAAACCTACTATCACATGGACTTCTCCTGCCGTCGTAATCATGTATGTTTCTTTCTCCTAGCCAGGATCTTCCTGATCGGGCAAATGCTTTACGTCCATGTCTACCTAGTTTCTCGGACTGCACAGGGCTTGGCTGAGAATAATTTCGATATGTTGCCTTTAATATTCTAAAGTGGGTACTTCTCATATTCCTGAAGATCGTGTGTATTAAAATTTAGAGGCGTACTAAAGAAAATTGAGATGGGTGTTTAGTTGAAAAATCATTCGAAATTAGAGAGATGAGAAATTTATTTTGGAATTACCAATGACTGGAGATACATATATCATAACAAATTCAAAGCATAAACGGCATTCAATGTTGTGTTATTACGGGCCAAAGATAAATATTAGTTCCCGAGGGGAGGAATGCTCTGAGAATTCCTGAAAAAGTTAAGTGGATCCACTTGCGTTTTGGCCTTGACAAGCCTATCAAAATTTCCATGGAAATACCTTTCACCCTAGGTTCTCGCCTCTTCAACAGAAGCACTGCCAAGATCAATGTCCAGATAGTTCACATAAGCAGACCTGGGAGAGTGTGAGACATGAGGCTCCATGTACTTGTAAAGCTTCCTCATCCATTCAAGGTAGTAATCATCCTGACCTTTGTTTGTCTAGGTAACCATATATTGCAAGCCAAACAAACTCCCCGCCCGATGAGGAAAAGGGATTGCAGAAGAAAGTATTCCGTCCATTCTCCCTCCGTGAGGATTCAAATTCACGAAGGAAGTCACCTCTTCTTCCAAGATGTCCAACAGGCCACTGATCCCTGATTTTGAAATTGGGGATTTGGCAAAATCTGATTTTATTTTGAAGAAAGACTTGCTGGGGTAATACCTGTCATAGATGTTTTCTAGATCGGAATTGAAATAGGCTATGCTTTCTACGTAGCTCATTTCATGGGTTTCATTCGCCGCCATTCCCAGCTCTGGAAAGACCTTTCCTACTTTAGCTACGAGCCCTTCCTTCTGCCCAAGAAATAGGCCAATAAATAACGCTCTGCTAACTTTGGTGTTATTTACATTGATACCCCCGAGCTGTGTTCGCATGGTTATGTCCTCATTCATTTGAGGGGCCAAGTACTGCCATCTGTGCACAAGATCTGTAACGTTGTCTCTACCATATCTTAGCGCATTGAAGGTCGTGACTATTGAAGGCACGCTCACGAGCCCGATTTTGAACGCGAAAACAACTCCCCAGCTGCCACCACCGCCGCCTCTCACAGCCCAAAATACATCCTCACCCATTGTATTTTTATCCATTATCTTACCGGACGCATTTATCAGCAAGGCATCCAGAGTATTATCGGCCGCAAGCCCATATTTTCTTAACATGAAGCTCTGACCCCCTCCGGAGATATGTCTGCCAGAGCCGATTGTCGGGCAAATCCCTACAGAAAATGCCAGATTGGGGGAACTGCTTGTGACCGCGGAATAAATTTTGACCAAAGTGGCACCTGCTTCCACCTAGGCAGTCTTCGACGTTATATCAACTGTGATATTGTTTAGCATGGCGAGATCGATGAGCACGAAGGGTACTTCGGATGTGTAGGAAAGGCCTTCGTAGCTATGACCTCCGCTGCGAACACGGACCTCCCATCCATTTTCTATTGTGCACACCACAGATTGTTGGAGCTGGCTTTTGCTTGCCGGTATAATTATAACATATGGTTTTGACACCTGAGGCTCTGTGAATCTAAGATTCTGCGCATTGAAATCTAGCAGAGAATCAAAGTTTGCAGAGGAAACGACGGTGATATTTTTTATGCCGCCTGCTTGCAAGCATGACAACAATCCTTCTCCTTTTGGATTTTCTGCTAGAGCCCATGTGGTCCAAATTATGATAAGCAGAAGCAATGGTGTACAAAACTTGGCCATCTCTTACTGTGGCTGAAATGTTTGCATGGCTTCTTCATAGCAAGATCCTTTGAGATTTATAGCCCCAAGTTAGTATGCAGGGTCTGGGATAACCTCTTGTGAGTTATGGTCGGAGAACCAATTGCGTACATGAACACGCAAGCCCACTTAAACGGTGAATGGGTTGATTCTGATGCATAATTTTTATTTTAACTACAACATGATGGCTATTCGAGACGAGCTCTTGAATATATTGGATCTTGACTGTTGACTTTTCCTTTATGCCTTCACCACAATGTTCAACTTTTCAAATCGTTGTCTCAATTGTATAGGCTGAGCAGGGAAAATTGTTTTATTATGAGGATAACTTGTAATCATCTAGATGTTCAACCCTTTGACGATCGATTGGTTTTATTCAAGTATTGTTTGAGATTGAATTTGATTTATGTAATATGGAGTTTGAATCCAAATATTACAGGATCCAACGGACACAAAACGTTTAGTGTCGTAACATCTAAAAACTCTAAGTAGCTTACTCTAGAACGCATGCCACTGTCACAAATTTCTCAACTTTCATGTCACTTACTTTGGTCTTTGAATGGTGCCCTAGTTGTATGACGTGAGGTCGGCCATCCATGGATATTATTTAAGGTGAGGAGATTAGTTATTTCATTAGTCTCATAAAATTATAGTATGTATTTGTAGAGGACAGATTTTTTTGTTTTTACTATTTTAATCTGATGTGATATAATGAGGGTATGTATTAATTTACTTGTGTAAATTTTGAGCTTGTGAAATGTCTCATGAATTAATATTTTGGTGAGAATGAAAGTGTTTTGAATTGGATAGGAGATTCAAATTTCTAATACGATTTTCTGATTGTAGTCTACATTATAACTTATATAGTAGTAATTTATAAGTAATTTGCATCTATAATTTTGTCATAGTGAGACTAAACTAAAGCATTTGATCATGATTTTTATTTATTGTTACTATTATGCTATACATTAACATTTTGGAGGACTTCAATAAACACATCATCAAGCCTTTCAATTGAACTCCTTGAGAGGTTCTCAAACATAAGATAATATGTTGTCATTTTAGTGTTTGTCATTTGTATAACCTCTATAGTTGTGAAGGCATGCATCCTATCTCATCATTGAGATTATGAAAGTATGAACATGAACATGCAGTTGGACTTAGGGATGCCCCTATATAAAACTACGTATCTTGTTCTCCCACTATTGGTCAAAAAGACTAAATCTTCAACCTAGATAGGTTTATAGAAAAAAAAAAGTTCTTAAGGTGGAAAGGCATTTTATTAAGTCAAGTAGGTACATTCTTCCTACCTAAATCTCGCCTCCAAAGTATTCCTACCTATTTTACCTATACCTATTAAAAATTCCTACCTTTTAGGCTATTAGAATAGAACAAGTGCAAAAGAAATTATAATGGACAAGAACATAAAAAAATAAAGCAAGATATAACAAGTTTGGACCAATTATGTCAAACTAAAAGAAATAGAGGTTTAAGCTTGAAAAATATTGGAGTTGTTACCAAATACCTCTCAACTAAAATTGGTTAGGAAAAGGTTAAAAAAAAATGATTGATTCACTTTCCTAAGTGCCAAGTACCAACAAGGAAATTATTTTATGTCTAATCATGCTATTGCCAAGGGCTCAAATTTATGGAATGTAATTCTAAGACCAAGGGATCTCATTCTCGAAGGGATTGGATGGAAATTTTGGAAAGGAGATAAAATAAACTTTTGAGATGATGTCTTGCTAGGGAAGAGCAACTACCTTGTTGGAGTTTGCAACCTCCAAAGCTCAAGATCATGACAAAAAATAATATCCACATAAAGAGAGAAACATTACTCACCAAGAAATGAATTGTATTGAGATGAATTGATATGTTAGAATGACCTTCCTTATACAGGCAAGTGATGGATTACAACTATCCTTGAGATAAAATTAAATACAAGACGTTCCAATAAACTAATATGATGACACCTAAGATAACTAACATGAACAATATTAAGTAATTGTGTCATGTGACAACTAAATTATCCTAAATAAACTTAACATGTGTTAATAGGTGCTAACCAAGTAGTTTCACACCAACATACGTATGATTAGTTCTTTTCCAACTTATATGATTATTACTCTAAAATATATACTTGCAACATAAAATATTATACTATTTAATCAATAAATTCTAAGGCTTGAAGAGATATCAATGTGAAATGTTACTTTTTCCCTATAGCTAGCTATGTATATGCTGTGGAATCAATATAATATTTAATATCAAAAGACTACGGAATGGGAGGCCTGCGATAAAGCAGCTATAAAATTAGTTTTTGAACAGAGAAAGCACAGAACGACTATATTCTATGCGCTTGAGATATAAGAAAGGCCTGCAAGGTTCTGAGCGCTTTGTAGGGAGGCGTTGGGAGCTGGAGAAATGGAGCAGATAGTTGGAGATAAAATATTCAGGCTCCAGTCAAGATTTTCCTTTTCCCCGAGATTGCCCTATGTCCTTTCCAAATTCTATTCCTATTTCTTTCCCTTGCCCAATGGGTAAGCTGTTTAATTCACCAATACCTAAGCAACATAGTACTCTTCAGGTTAGCTCTCCCAGACCACTATTAGTTGATTCATTACTCTTCTATGAAGAACTAGGAGAAACATCCAGAGGACTTGTGTTGGGTAACGAAGACGGTAAGTCTGCAAAACAACTGGACAAAGAAATCAACTTTCATCACCCCAACAAGTGGAAGTAGTATACATTTGGCCCGGGTAGCAGAATCCCTAATTTTCGTAGACCTCCCTTCAAACCAAAGTGAAATCCAATAATAATAGGTTATAAACTACATCGCCCAAATATGAAGAGCTGTTGTGGTTAGAAGCGCCGATACCCAAAAAGGAAAGGTCGCAGATTTGAGCAAGTAAAGGCCAAAAAACATAGAGTCAAAAGATCACGCCACATATGGATCCCTAAAGTGCATGCCATTATCGAGGGGACCGAGAATATAGAGAAAAGAGTCAACAATGTGGAAGGGCTGAAGATTACCTTTCGAGATGAAGCTCTTGCTACTCAAGTCCAAGACCTCTGCAACAAAGCACTCATCTGTAAGTTTTAGAACCATATCCCCTTCAAATTTGAGCTATTTAATTGGGTAAAATATCATTAGAAAGGGGTATCTCGTGTTTTCTTTCTAGAACCAAAAACAAATGGTTTTTTTTTGTTGTTGCTATCTTTAATAGGAAAGAGAATAGGGACCAAACCTTTAGGAGGAAAACCTGGTTCATGGATGGAGCTAGTCTATCCACCCAACCTCCAACCCTCTTTGTCTCTCATTAAATTCATCCCTACATAGATTCAATTATACTCTTTAGCTCTGGGATATAGGGAGAGAGACATATTAGAAATCCTAGGGGAATATTTATGAAGCTTGACAACACTTTCTTTGAACATCTTGAATCCATAATTCATATGTCTGCTATCCTTGATGCCCAAAAACCCTTCCCTAAAGTTTTAAAGATTCATTCTAAACTGGATACATGGAATCAAGAGGTTCTTATTAAAAATACATTGTCAGTTTATTCAAAATGCCATGATAAAGATCATAACAAAGAAAATTATATACAAAAGGAAAATGAGTCTAAAACTAACTTTAAATCATTCCTTAAAAAGATATTAGAAGAGGTAATGGTAACACCATTGATTGACCAAGAAGGAAAGGATTGGTTGATGTTCCTAAAGATTGTAGACAAAGAGACAAAAGGTGCCTCTCAAACTTAGACAAATTCTTCACTAAACATCAAAGTAGTGCTTTGTATAGATAGGGTGATAGATTTGCAAAATAATAAGAACCTGGGTACAATTCTTCACACAAAAGAAGATCTAGTGGATAGAGTTATGAATGTAAATGATACAATATATAAAAATTGAGTAGATGCCAATGAATAGTTTATCTTAGAAGACACACAAAAGCAGAAATTGGCAACTTTGGCTCTCAATAAGAAAGAGACATCAAACCTATTTTATCCTTAATAGTACAAAAATTTGTTGAGACTAGAGGGGAGCCTAGAGAATACAAAGAATATACTAAGCCCTCTAGAAGTAAGAATAGGCATCCACCTCATTAACCTGTCATAAGAGGAAAGACAATAACCTCTAGAAAAGGAGGAGCAATGTGTAGTTCCCCAACTTATTCAAAACTCATTAGGGTCGGACAAAGGTACCATATTTTAAAAAAAATGAGGATGAGTTAGACTCTCTCAATTGTCCAGGTATGGAGCTAACAACATCAAAACATGGTGTGTCAAAAAGTGTACTCGATTCAACATTAGAGAATCTCCTTTAGGATTTTTGTTTTGCTAAATTTCACAGGGAAGATAGAATGCAAGAGCTTGCGGTGGAAATAACTAATAGAGCTCCTATCTAACAAATATCAAAAATTGAAAAGGAACTAGATAAGGATGGAAATGAATTAGATAACAAAAATCTATCTCTAGAAGAGGAATATAAGGGACAGATAAATCCTGAAAAGGTGACTTTAGGTTTTGATTATTCTCTCACTTTCTATTTACTAAACCAATAGAGTAGAATCCTCTAGTATTAAAATCCCATGTAGAAGGGGCCGCAATTCTGTAGCTTGTAAAACATAGCAAGAAGTAATAGTAAAGACTCATACTACATTAAAAAGAAATTCTCATTTAACAGGGAGAAAGTCACAAAGACCAAGAAGAGCATGTTTCTCTTCTCGTAACTAATGAAGATCCTCTCATGGAATGTTAGTGGCATTAATGCCATTAAAAAGAGAAGCCTCATCAAGTCTCAAATTTATGCTTGTGGGATAGACATTATCCTCATCCAAGAAACTAAATTATTAAAAGACTTCAATCAATCTATTTTCTCTAAATGGAAAAAATGGGAGTATACTTTCTCCTAATCAATGGCAGCTTCAAGAGGTTTAGATATGTTGTGGAATCCCTTGAAATCAGAATAGATCAAATTATCCATTAGAAAAATTGGGTTTATGTAAGGGTTGTGCACTTCAAAAATATCTTTTGGCTCTTTAACATCTATGGACCTACTCCTACTCAATAAAAAGTACACATATTACAAGAATTATTGGAAATCCTATCCTAGCTAGAGGAAAAAAATGTTATTCTTGTAGGAGATTTTATTGCAATTCTTTCATTTGAGGAAAATAATAGGGGAATCATACCACCTGAACAAGCTATGCCTAATTTTTCCTCCTTAATCAACAATAATTCTTTGGTGGATATACTACCTACGAATGGGAAGTATAAATGGACAAATTGTAAAAGAGATTTTTCACAAAGAGTGAAAAGGTTGGATAGATTTTTGGTTTCACCTAATTGGTTCTTTGGAAACTTGAATATTTTATCTAAAAGCTTGTTCTTCATAGGCTCAAATCATTTGGTATAATTGCCAATTTTATTGAGAATGCGAAGAATCAACAACATAGACCCTTATTTAAATTTGAATCAATGCGGTTTAGCCATGAGAAATTCCTCCCACTCCTGAAGACTTTATGGGTAGAAGATCCATTCATTAAAGAATCAAGAATGTACCAACTCTATAGTAAATAATTTATCGTAGGTAAAATCAAAATTTAGAATTCACATGTAATCAAAAATATCTTTAAAGAAAAATAAAAAGTTCAATCATCCTTAGAGGAGGTACATAAACACATTATTGTCAATGGGCTAGATACATCTACCTTTGAGCGATAGAAAAATCTACAAAAAAAATGGTTTGAACTCCTTGACAGAGAAGAGATGTATTGGAGACAGAAATTGAGAGAACTATGGCCAAAGATGGATATAAGAATACCAAACTTTTTCACATATCCAAGAAAATTAAGAAACAAAGAAATACCATCTTCTCAATTAAACATAGAAATTTGGTTATCACATCACTGATAGACAAGGTGTAGTAGCAGAGGTAGTGAGTTTCTTTGAATAAATTTTGAACAAGAATACCTCTACAAGAAGTGCCACCATATTTTCACAGGTCCCCAACATACTTAACTATATTCCCACATTAATTATAGTAGAAGAGAAGAATGAAACCATTCACTATGGAAGAGGTCAAATAGGTGGTATTTTTTGACCCTCAAAGAAAGCTCCAGGTCCTAGTCATTTTACAACTTTATTTTTTCCAAAAATGTTGGGATTTTATTTCTCGTGATGTCTTATAGGCAATTAAGGAATCAAGAAAATTGGGTACAATGCCTAAGAAATTTAATGTGACACACATCCATCATTCCAAAAGGGAAATCTACAAGTACCCTTCAAGAGTTCAAACCCATTTCACAATGTAATACAATATATAAATTTTCACCAAGGCTATTTATTTGAGACTACAGTCCCTTATCCCTAAGATTATTTTAGAGGAACAAGGAGGATTTGTTCATAATACATAAAAAATGAAAGGAGCCATGTTGGCCCATGCAGTTATTCACTCAATCCATCCACATTAAATTGCTTCCTTTACTTTTAAACTAGACATGATGAAAACATGTGATGGGGTAGACTAGAATCTATTGATTAAAGTCCTTAAGAGGTTTCGATTCACCACCAATTGGTGTAAATCTATGTCATCGTGTATCTCATCTCCAAAATTATCAATACTAGTGAATGAAAAGCCAACAAGTTTTTGTAGCTTGTCTCAGGGGATTAGGCAAGGAGACCCCTTATCACCATCCCTATTTATCATTATGGTAGAGGCTCTTAGCAGACTGATAATAGCATGACTCAATGAAGGTCAATGGAAGGGTATACATATACAAAGAACAAATACCTCCCTGACACATTCCCCACACCATTTTATTTTGGAATGTATCCATCCCTAAGGCTAAGAAGATTAAAATAATAATCATGGAGTATGTGAATTCTTCAAGCCAGCATATTAACCAACTCAAGTAAAAAATTTACTTTTATGATATATCTAGGTACCTAAAGAAGAGGATATGCAAGATCATCAGATTCCAAATTGAAGTCCACTTGAGTGAATACATAGGTCTTCATTTCTTCTTAGACCCTAATCAGGTATCTTATTGGTACAAAATACTAGACAATATCCATATGAATATAGCCACATGGAAGGAAAAATAGTGGCCATTAGCTAGAAGACTACTCATGGTGAAATCAATCCCGCAAGCCATTCCAAATTATCTTATTGTAGTACTCAAGTCTCCCAAAAGTATCATTTAGAACATTCAGAAATTGGTAGAAAAGTTCCTATTGAAGGGTAATTTAGAAGAAAATGAAAGGAGGTGTAGACTTATACAATATAAAGGCAAGAAATTTAGCACTGGGTGCCAAATTGGCTTGGAAGATGTATAGAAAACCTACAACAAAATGGTGTAAAATAATGTGAGGAAAATATTTATACTCAAAATAACCTTCAAGAATATTTACAATAGCTAACCCTCCCAAGGGATATTCAATGTGGAACTTCATAATATCCTTTAGAGAAGTATTACTACCATACCTCACCTAGGAAGTAAATGATGGGTCCCACGAACTATTCTAGGAAGACTCATGGAATAGTTATATACCCTAGAAAAATATCCCTAAACTTCAAAATGCTAACAACCATGGTAATCTTTAGGAAGTATCCCCTAAAGATTAAAGAGGACACATCATGGAAACAATAGTTACTAGTATCCCTCCTAGAGCAAACAATTGTGTAGAGGCTTTTTCACTTTATAGAGAGATTGCTTTGAATATGGAGCTGGGAATTAGGAAACTCATTATTGAAGATGATTACCTACTCATAATAAATGCAAGTAAATAGAGAAGGGCTTGCAAATGGAAGATTACACACATACTCCAAAATACCAATGACAGTCTAAACCATCTTGAATCTTTTGAGATTGCACATACCTACAAATAAGGGAGCAAGCTAATGGATTGGTTAGCAAATCAAGGATTCATATAACCTTTGAATTAAAAGATGGTAGAATTGGAAGAGGATGTTGTCAAATTTCTAGCAATGGGTGAAATTTTACAAAGAGATAGAGAAAGTTCTTAGGTGTACCCAGAACTATAAAGTCTTTACAAATAGTTATGGACAAGAAAAATACAAGCATGGAGCCATGGTGAGTTGGCAAGTCCCTATTAGTTACTACTAAAATTTAAAGGGTAACTTCACATTACGTTATTCTCCCCCACCAACATCAACATAGGCATGGTCAGAATTTAAAAATAAATCATTAAGTTATGGTGAAAAAGGGTTTGTAGCCAGACAAAAGTGGGATTGATCATGTCAAATTAGAAACCATCTTCTGTGGCTCTTAAAACATAGGATTGCAATCAATCTAAGATTTATGTTTGAAGGGTTCACATATAAACAAATGCAAATAGACATAATATGTTAAAAACCCACTTTTAGGATCTCATACACATAGAAATTCAGAGCAGGTATCTAAAACCACATGGCATAGATGGAAAAAATTTTCCTAACATGGAAAGCCCTAATAAAACAAGGATAGAATCCTTATTTATCCAAAATATAACATGTTTTCAATGCCACCTTTTAGCACAAGGAAAAATTATGTGCGAAATTTCTAAATAATGGACAAATATGGTGACATTTATTTCATTGATTACAAAATAATCATTATTTCCACACTTCCTAAGAGTAGGAATCTTTTTCAGCCAAATCACACATTTGAACCTATAAAAAATTCATTACTTATCTTGTGAATTGAGTTGGAAAATGTAGGAAATATCATTCTCCAGTAGATTTATTCTTATATTTGGTGGACACCAACTCAATTATAGCCTAAACAATCCTTATGGATTTTGAAGCATGTGTTTCTATCCTTTAGGTGGCTTCTATTAGGCCTATGTACCCCTCTTTCACTTTTATATCTTTTCACCATACATTCAAATGACATAGGATTTATTGTGGCACTATATGGGGTGGCAAGTTCTCCACTTCCCAATATATTTCCCTACAAAATTTATTGGGTTTGATATTTTAAAAGTTTTTGATTAAGGGAAAAGAAGGTTTTGAGGGGACCCGAAACCCCAAACAACAAGTTTTAAGGGGACCCAAAACCCCCTAGATGAACCGACATCCAAAACCCAACAAGAAATAGATGATCAATAGATATACAAAGATTCCATACATCCAACCTCTAGTGAAACGCCAGCCAAAGGACAATAGAAAACATTACATATCAATATGGACCTAGGAAAAGAGACATGAATTTAAGGGTTTTGACTGGCTCCCACAACCACAAAAGAGGGTTTTAAATAGGCTCCCATAGCCTAAAAGACACTGAGGGTTTTGACAGGAACCTACAACCATACAAGAGGGTTTTAACTAGGCTCCCACAACCTGATATTAGGCTCCCAAACCCAACACACCTTAACCAAAAAGAAGAACAAAAAGAAACCAAGGTGTGCACTTTAAAACAAGCAGCAAACACCCTATTAGTCAAAAAAATAACTAACAGAGGAGGGCTTTTACTAGCTCCCTCAACCAGGAGGAGCAAGAACATGGTTGAAAACCGAAATCTCTCCACAATCACCACATCAATAGGGATAAGAGGAGGAAGAACAATACATAAGACATACTCAGCCATCCAAATCCCAAGGTCCTTAAAAATGGGTTTTGACAGGCTCCAATAACCAGAAAACCCAAAAAGCGTAAGTTGAATGAGATACCTAAACTGAATTAGCTCCAAGCCGATGAGCACCTCTCATCTCTCGACCTCTATAGGAGAAAAGGGCCAAAATCTCAAAAGCATGGAGAGTGCTTCGAGCAACTAGCCAACTTCTAGCGAGTTCCATCTAATAGCAACCAACCAACAACTCTTCCCCTCTATAGAAGAATGACGCACCTTAATAGGACAAGCTGAGAAGAACTGAAAGATGCAACCCAAATAGAAAGTGATCTTCTTGAGAAGAATAAGAACAAAAAGGCACCTCCACCCTTCAAGAGGACCATCGACAAATATTGAAACCATGAACAAGAAAATCCCCTTAACAGAGAGTCTCCCTAGAAACAAAATTGTCAGTTTGAATTGAAGATAGACAAATAAGGCATAGCCGACTAGTAAATAGCCTTCACCATAGATCCAAGGAACAGGGGGACAAAGAATGGAGTTAGAAGGAAGAGCCCTAAAAAAGAACAATTAGAGCACACAATCTGGGAAAAAATTTCTTTCAAAACCAGATAATCCCAAGCCCACAAGAACCCACCAGGTCTATGAAAGAAGAGAGAAAAGTCTTCCATCATAGATACCACCTGGATCCCAAATTCTACCCCAAGTCCAAGCCAAACCCCTTGCACCAACAAGAGAGATAATAGAGATGATCTCTCCTCTCATACATCCCCTGCAACAGACCCCAAGCCACCTGTAGAATAGCTCCTTCTTGACACTGTAGGGATCTCCAATCGTGACACCAAACTTGCCAGGGAAGAACAATAGATACAGGATAGATCCAGACCCAACAAGGGTCATAGAAGGAAAATAGGCATGGAGGGAAAAGCCACTTCCAATAATTGGTCTGGATGCCAAAGATAATGATCTGCACACCAAAAAGACCAGGGAAAACAAAGAGCATAGCCTTCCCGGTAGATCCCAAACCCCGTAGAAGCTTCTCATGCATCCACACTTCCACCAAACAAATAGAGCCACCCCCACAATGAACACCCATCCATAATAAAATGCTTGAAAAACCAAGTAGAGAAAGACCCAAAAGAAACGGCTTCGAAAGCAAGCCAAAATGGGAGTCAAATCCACTCCATCTGCCTTGTTTTCATCTTCTTCCTCATTTGCATCCCTCAACCCCAAAACCCTAGCACTCGCACCAGATCTCCCACCTATTTTCCCAATGATAGGATAGTTTGTTGATAGGATATTTTCAAAGTTATTGCCTTTTCCTTTAGGTGTTTTTTTAGCTCTCTCTTGTTTTTCTATATTATGGATATCTCCCCCATCAACAAGTGCATAAATTTGCCCATCCCTGATGAAAAAATTATATAGTCAAACAAATACTTGTAGGTAATGCTTAGAAAAATATGTTCCCTTCAATTTCACTATATTGAGTGGGATATTAGAGTAGTCACTAAGGTTAACCTACTGGCTTCCTATCATCATATGCTTTATCCCACTCAAGTGGCTAGTGTTTTTATTTCAAATGCTATGGATCTCATGTAGTCCTTTTCCATGGTTTTTAACGTCACTGCAAATTACTTAAGGAGTTATCCCCAAAGAACCCTAGCCTCTTCTATTAAGGTATATGATCTTCATTCGGGGAATGCTTTAATGGTTGGGCTATTATGTTGGAAAGACCTTTCAAAAAACTCTAATTTTATTTGTGTTTAAACAACTCTCTAGCGATCCCTAAATTTTAAACAAGATAGGCTTCTCCTAGATGCCATCTCAACCCATAAAATGAAATTGTGTTAATTCCCATGTAGCCACATTTTTGGTAGATATGAAGCCAAGTTCCTTCTCATTACCTACAACTATCATTCCCCAACTTATCCCTATAACCTATTGTATGAGGAGGTAGATATGGGCATAATTATTACTCAGGACCTGTAGGGTACACATCATAATTGCCTACATAATGGGGCAAGGGGAGCTAAGAATGCAACAAGAGCATAAAATAATGCTCATATTCTACAAGGAGATGCAGATATTCTTGGTGGAGATTTTGTTCTAGATCATGTTTTCATTCATGAACATGTAGGAAATTTTGTTGGGATTGTGACTATAGAGAATGGTCATTCCTTTAGACTGGATGTTGTTTTTGGTATTGATGATGAAGATAAAAGTGCAAGACTATAACACCATTATGGATATAAAAATGGTGGATTATTGTTTTGCCACACACAAGGTTATAACCTATTCTTTTCTAGGGATAAATGACATTATGTAGGCTACGCCAATTAGTTTTCCTTAAAGGGGTTTTTTTTCCTTTGGTGTTTTTATTTTGCCGATGGTGCATATATGTTTTCTCTGCCTAGAATTTCATCAAGATCTCATTTTGTAAATTGTAAGAGACTCAATTTGATGTAAAAGGGGAAGGGTAAGAAACATTTGGTCCGTGTTTAGAAGTTTTTGTTAAATTTTTTAAATGATGTATGTATTGGTAGATACTATACTAAGATGATACCCAGATCAAGAAATATCAACATATATAGGAAATATGATGGATAGTGTAAATGCCATTCATATATATTTTCTATATAATGTAATATTGTCTCAAATATTTAATATCAATAGAGGTATAGGCCTTTGTCCTTTTCCCTATAAAGATACAAAAAATGCCATGTTTAATAACAGAGTAACATAATTTGCAATAAAGTATTTTTCAAAATAGATATAAATATAAATTCTTATTATACAGGATTTATAGCTTATAAGAATTTCAAAGGAAATATCTAACATGGTAAATTGAGTAACACAAACAAATTGTTGGAGCAAAGCTCCCAAGCTAGGAACAATGATTGCTAGAACATCCACAAACAAAGAAAAGATGTAAATTGCCAGAAAATGATATGACATTGCGATGTTTACATGTGTACAATAGCTCTACTTATAAAGGCAAGAGAAAGAGAGGGAGAACCAATGTACAACTACCTACCAACTATTGGGACAAAATACTAAGTGTAGGTAAATAAAATAATATTAAACCTTACCTAAGAGCTAGAAAGACCAAATGATACCTAAATAAACTTAAGGACAACGAGTAAACAATAACTCACTCTAACACAATTAAATCAATCATATTTTGATAAAATTATCATATTATATTCTCAATATCTTTATTATCAAATGTTTCTAATACTTATCTAAATCTTGAATATTTTGAACAATCGTTATCACTCTAAGAATATTTTAGTAGGCCTAGCCATCATAGCTATAACACATTGTTGAGGAACTAGTTCTTATTCAAAACCAACATAGATGCTTCTCCAAAATCAACATAGAATGCTCCAAAGTAAATAATTAGCATGCATACAACATGCTCCAAAGTAATTACTCAACATACACAATAGTCCTAGACAAGAGAATCTTGAGTGTAATTTATACCCCACCTTAGACACACACTATGTGGTACCTTCTCAAAGCCCATAACTCACCAAACTACTTTCTTCTTCTTCCTTGAGACATATCCATGCCCCCTTCTCAAGTCTAAGATAAATTCTTTATATAAAATTTTAAGAGGTGGTTTCTAAACCATTACAACCTTTCATAAGAGTTTTCAATTGATAATTATTTAAGAAATTTTCTTCCTCTCCCTCCCTAAAGCTTTTTTGTAAATATTCTTTATTAATCCATCTTTTTATCATATGATAATAATATCCTTTAGTTTTATATCCCATTTAAATTAATATTTTATTACATTATCTTTTCTTGGAATAAAATCACATAACCATTCTCCCCCTCTAAATTAGTTGTGGTCCTTAGAAGCATGAGGTGTATTTATATTAAAACTTAAAAGATACATATTTTTTTTTGAATTGAAGATTGTAAACCAATTCTATTAATTTAAAAATAAAAAAATTCTAGATAAATAAATAGTGATCAAGGACATCACCCAATATATCCTATCCAGGCTCACCAAAATAACATAGCACATCGAGAATCTAACATATTCTAGTCTAAAACATCATATACTAAGTACTACTAAAATAATATACATAGAGTGCCTCCAAATAAATAAAAAGAACCAATTATTATCATTAATCATCATTTTTGTCTTGCCCCACATCATAAACATCAACCATCTTCCCTTAAACTTCATCTTCCTACACATAAACAACATATTATTCCTTATATTCCTTCTATTTTCCTTCCTCTTCAACCAACTGATCAACATCCTCACCTTGTTGTTCTTCCTCCTCTTCTTGTTGCTCGTCTTCTTCTTCCTATTGAGCCTCATTGGTTCCCACTTATTTTTTCATTTACCTTTATCTTGATTCTTTGGCTATCCCATACTTTCCTTGAAGGATTCATAAGTTCCTACTGGAGGATAAATCCTTTCTCAACTTGTGGTGTCAAAGTTTTGATGGGAGACCTCCATTTATCTAACCACTACATCCCTAATGAGTTGATATAAATTCTCATTTCTATACACACTCTATAAATTTTATGTATTATTCATGAAAATTTTATCCACTTATCTCAACTCCTGAGACCAATAATCTAATTCCTTAATGTCTTCTTTGAACAAGGGGAAAATCCCTCTTCTGTCACATTCATAAATCAATTTACTTGTAATTTATGAGTGAGAGTGACCTACTCAATATTCAATAAGGATGTGAGTCTAAGACTAGATCTAGTTTAAGAACTCTATCATTTCTATTCTAGATATGTTCATTATGCTTTTTCCACAAGACCCATAATGTTTCAATAGAAAGACAAAACAAAAACATATCATGCTTTTTTTAAGCCCTTTAACATGACTAGTTACAAAGTTAGACCAAGAGTTCATATAAAATAAGTTATAACCATTGATCTAACTCATAAAAGGAGAACCATCTACCCATTTGGTATAGGAAATGCATTCATTATCATCCTTAATTTTCATAGTTTACTTTAGAAATGTAAAACTCTTCTTTAGAATAGAAAATTTTCTTTTATTATTATAAGATTGATTAAGTTCTTCATGTAAAGTGATCAATTTTTTTAGATTATCATTGCAAAATATGTCCTTTGATGTAGAAATACCAAGGTTATTCCATTTCCTAGTAGAGCACCCCTACAAAAAAGAAAGAGGTCTTCCCTAATGCATTAAACTCCACTATGATGATCTATAACCACTTATTAAACCTTGATTATAGATAATAGCATCATTGCATCATTCCAGACCTTAAAAACTCTCCCAATCCCTTAAAATGTTGTGAAAGACTATAGAACATGAAGGCATTATGCCATATTAAAAGAAAAGGTTGTCAATAATGTGGATGCTATCCCACTTCCTAGCATTTTTAGAGAAAGCTTCTTAAATTTTCTTTCTGACTAATATTTTTCAGGGCTCATTTCCCTCCATAGCTTTCACAATCCACTTCATGGCCACTATTATCCCCTAGGTTTTCAATTCCTTTCATCCTAATCCCCCATCTTCCTTGTTCATACAATACCACTCCAGTCTAACTAAATGTTTCTTTTTTATTCGCTTCCCATCTAACCATAGATTTCTTCTAATAACCTTATGAATTATATTAATTTGATAACTAGAAAAGAACCACATAAATATGTAATAAATAGAATAAGTAGAGAGGAGCTTTTGAAAAACTTGGACTCTGCCAACTAGGGATAGGTAAGATTTTTTCCAACTATTTAACTTCTTTTCAATTTTACTAAAGATCTAGTTCCTCATGTTAGGTAGGGTGGGGGAGACTGAGAAAGGAATGCCAAGGTTTTAAAAAAAAATGTTAGGTCCACCCCATTGCCAACCAAATCTTTCTAACCACTCTGCAACTTCATTATTCTAACCAAGCAAAGATTGATTTGGACCAAGATATTTTTTCCTAGATGTATGAAAAAACAACTCCAACCTATTTTTTCAGGTTTTTCATATTATCTATATCCAAAATAGGGAAGAATTCTCAAAATGAAAACCTTATGTAAAGAAATAGTTAAAAAAAGATATCTTCTACATGAAGATAAAAGCTTGGGGGTCATTCAAAATAATTGACACACTTTTCTAGCCACATGTATGTATGTGAATGGTCTATGTGCATCATGCTTTGACTCCTTATTCAAACCTCCTAAGTTCAACACCCAAAGTTACTATATTTAGGTATGAAAAGTTCTCATACACATCTTACACCTATCATAAAAATAATCAAATTTTACAACACTTACAACTGTAAGAGAATCCATTATAATTAACTATTAATAATTTCTCATCTTACATCCTATCATTACCAAAGTTGGGTGTTCACATTCTTCTCCTTGCAAAGGTGTCTCTTGCCACTTTTCTATTTTTGTCAAAAAAGTATCATAGGTTGTCATATGTAAGTGTGTCATAAATCTTGAAATATATTCCATAATAAATCTATTATAACATGACAATAGGAACTTACTTATCATTAACATAAGATCCTCAAAGTGGGACACATACCTCCAAATGTACAACATATGTGTCATAAAGTGATCACCAAGTTGAATGCCATCAATCCTATGGGTCCCACTAGACGACTAAACATTTGCAGGGAATTAATTAAATAAAATAATAAATAAATATATCAAATATTACAATAATCAATGTTAGAATTTGTAAATGTTTTTATTATGAAAAAAGAAAGTTTTGAAGGGATCCAAAACCCTTTACAAAAGGTCAAAACTAGAATAAAACATGAAAGAGCTTAACAACCAGACAAAACACTGCCCTAAGAAAAAACAGAGTCAGGGGCAGCCCAACACCAGCAAAAAATAGACAAAAAAACTGTCAAAATCCAAGGAAAGACCAGGAGAGATAGGCCAAATTCTTAAAAGTCTCAGAAACCTCCATTTGTAAATGTTGACACATCTTAATCCTAGTATATACATGATGACATTATACTTATCAAGTAAACATATCCTAACCAAAAAAGAACCAAAAAAAAGTTGATTGAAGGAAAGTTGATACATCAACATTTCAAATGCCCATCTTGACCCATTAACCTATAATATCTTACAAGAATTCTTAAAAATTTCTATGAAATCATCCTACAATATTCATATTAACATCTTAATTAATGTTAAAAAATGTTATGTGCTTTCTCTTCGAGGACTTAGCTAAAAAAATTCAGAAATGTTTTTCGGTACTTAAAACTAAAATCCATGCCCTTGAGAGATTTTTACACCTCAACAACCTCCTCATTTTCACGGTTGACAAGCGCAATGGCTTCATTATTTTGAACAAGTGTGATTATATCTCAAATATGTTTGATCTTCTTTTTAATAATAAAAGCTATTAAATTTTATCTCACAACCTCATCTCATAAAAAATTAGAAAGGTTAAGTTATCCATTTCTTTTTCTCCCTTTGATAACTCTAACAAGAAGAAGCTTACCCCCTCTAAAAATGTTGCCCCCTAAAGAGGTTGTAACCCTTTGTACTTTAATAAGAGTATGATTGACTTCATACTCCCGCTAAAGTGGGAGCTAAATGTAGCATCCTAAACTTGTATCCCTTGCAATTTCAACCACATTTGGGTCTCCACCTTAGTGTTTGCAACCCTTGGCCTGATTTAAGACCTGATTATGCTCATACACATCACAAGCATCAAAAACCTTAATTGTCACTCCCCTTGGGCACCTTGATCCTGACCCAAAGTAGGGAAGGACTAGGGCATGGTGCCATGGTTCTCCCTAAATTGTTCCCTCTTCAAACCCATTTCAGTATTTCAAATTTGAGTGGGATTCTCCTCTTCATGTCAGCTCATGTCGGAAAATTAGTTAATTTTCCCTATGGGAAAGTATATAAAGATGATTTCCCTCTCATTTGAACATCTAACATATCTATTAGGCATCCAACAATCACAAGAGATCAAGCATTCATGCATTCAAGAAAAATTGAGCATTTTTAGTCTTCCTTCAAGCCTTGGAGCAACAATAAAGTCAAGATTCAAGCATTGAAGTGGAGATCTACATCCTATTGTGTGAAACCCTAATTCCATGTGGAGGCAAACAAAACTTCAAAAGGAGGTACAATTATTCAATTTTTAGTCATAATTCGACATCTCCCTCAAAAGGAGAACCTTTCCTTAAAGTCATTTCAATTACACATATCTCAATTTCATGGTTAATTCCAAAATTGGGGTTTGTCCTAAGGAAAGCCCCTATTCCCGCCCTATTTCCCTTTCTTTATGTGTGCAGGAAACAAGTGCGCGACTATACTTCTCAAAATAAGCTTCAGACACAAAGACATAGCAACCATTTTTGGTGTGTGGAAAATTCAGAGGATTTTGTGGTCATGTCATGGTCCCTACTTTTTATGGGCATTTTCATAGGGTAGATCCAAATTAGCTTATATTACTTAGATATAGGTGCACGAAAAAATCTCAAACCTATAGCTCATTATTTTCTTAGTTTTGTTTCCAATTTCAACACTTTACCCTAAATTAGCATTTCAACTCATAAAAGAGGTAAAAACACAACATAATCAATCAATCCACTTAGTATTCAGTCCTTATCTGATTTGTGACTAAATCTAGTGGGTTCCTACCCTCTTTTGAATATAAAGGAATTCCTCCCCCAAAGTGAAAATTAATTTGGTGATTTCTCCTTCTATGTTGCAAATTGCCAAATCAAAATTTTCCACTTTACAGTATCAATCTTGGACTCTATTGAGATAATTAAATTCAAGAAAAATAGTTAAATTTAATCCTTGGTGAGTTATGTCTAAGATCCATTTTCTCCACCTTCTAAGGAATTGTTCATGAGGATTTTGAAGATATTTCTCTCAATTCCTTTTCAATTAAACCAAAGTGTTGGAAATATTACATGGACAATACTAATATTTGTTAATTGCCCCATGGTCATGAAGAAATTGGAATAATTTCACTTTTACTAAAATAACAATCTCCTTTCATTTAATTGACTAGATAATTATAATCAAACAACCAACTCCCTTTCCTCGATAATTTTCTTATAGGAAATAATGACAGATGCTTAGCTTATCAAGTTTTTCATAAAACCACATATACCATCCTTTATCTTTATGCTTCATTATATCCTTTTTCTTTAAAACCTTATATAAATAATTATATATCTATTTATATGTAGTTTAATCATTTTTAATTGATACATAAATTACTTTCACACACATGAGAGAGAGGAAAAATAATATATTAATATAATAAAATATTTTTCACATTTTTGTTTTTATATATAGAAAAGGTCTTTTTTTCTCTTCGATGTGTACTTTCTTTTTATTGTCTTTACTTTTTGACCTATTGTTTATTTAACAAATATAGTGTCATCAAATATATATTATCTATTCTATTCTATTTAAAATAAGTAATTTTTTCTCCTTATCCTTTTGTTTACAGTTATAATCTTGTAATTAATTTAATTGATTTTTTTTTGCATTGTCCCTCCATGGTAATTTTAATCAAATATCTTAATTTGACTATTCTACTAAGTATTTTTTATTAAACAATTGAGATTCTCCTTCCCTCTTTTCTTGCCCTTAGTCCCCTTGGATTTCATACTATATAGCACCCTCACCATTTATCTTTCTTGGTCTAGTAACATTTCTAAATTTCTCCTCTTGTCTTGCTCTTTTTCTAACGATGGATCAAGGAGTTTGATCCAACAAATCAAGGAGAAAAAAATACAATGTAAAAATAATAAAATATGCACAATAGGTCATTTTGGTGTCATTCATAATTATAACTTTCCTATATTATTATATTTAAGAAATAAGTAATTAATATGTTTTGTATTCTACTTTTAACCTTCTTGGAAGAATCCATTATCAATGGAGACATTCTGCACTACCACAAAGATCTAATTTATTATCTTTTCTACTTCAATATGCGTAATCCCCACCCTATACTCTAATCTAGACAAATACTATAATTAGTGAGACCAAAGGAAAAGATGATGGTTTCTAAGTCCTCTATCTATTGCAAAAAAACCCCTTAGACTCTATAGTGGTTTTGACATTGCTTCCTTGGCTAAAATCCCTAGAAAAAAGTAAATTTTGAACCTCACCCACCACCTAAGTAATGCATAGAAAGGAAATATCAAGGCTTGGCTGAGGAGCTAAGAATTTTTTCAAAAGAAACTAATATCAACATAATAATGCCAATTAAATTGTACTCAAGCTTGGGAGATTAGTCTGAAAGTAAAGGAAAAGAGAAAGTAAAAAAAAATAAAAATAAATAAGGTAGTCCTAGAAAAAGGGGGGATAGGTAGGAAGGAATGAGGAGAAGAGTGATAATTGGGGGGGAAATAAGAAGATTAGGTGAAACAAAATTACAAGCAACAATATTCAAGAGAAAGGAGCTTGTAGATAAAAAGATAACGTTTAAATAGAAATTGACACTCTAAAAGTGATGCTAAACCTAGTTGATGAAAGTGAAGGAGAATAAGCTTAATCAACCTATAAAAGCCCCATGGACCTATCCCTTGAAGACATGTCTAACTCATATTATAATATTTATGTGAGGCTTTAGAAAGCAAATCAGATTCTATGGTCCCAAACTTCATCCTAGCCGCTTTAACATAGCAACAAGAGTACCAAGATAGATTATGAGAAGGATAATGATGACTACATGAAGGAGAATAGAAAAGGAAATGCAAAGAAGAAAATAAATTTATTGGATAATAGTTTCCATATTTGAGGATACTTTAGTTAGGCTACTTTCAATCACCAAAGACATTGTAGAATATTTTATGAATTCTATGGCTTACCTATAGGATGATCACGATGATCACTATGGTAAGAGGAGTAAGTTGGAAGACAAGATGCACAAACAAAAAAATAAATTGAAGGAAGAATAGAAATGTAATGAGGGAATCGCCTTGGATAAGTTGAACAAAGGACTTAATATGGTTTCAAATGAGAAGAATTCTCTTATGAGTCTCCACAATATGAAGTCTAATTAGGTTTTCATTTCTTTACTTTTTTTTTAACTTAGCTATTTTTTTGGTCTAAGACTGTGTTTTTTTTTTAAGCTTCTTTTGTTTCTAGGCTTCTTTATTTGGATTTTTTATACTATGGGTGTGGGATCCTCTTTCTACCTTAACTAATAAAAAAAAAACTAATTTCACATACAAGTAAATATGATAGCATTTGATCTTTGAGAACAACAAAAATAAAATTTGTATTGGTTTTGAACATGGACAAAATTGATGTAGATTATCATTAATTTTCATATGATTTCTTAAAAAAAATAACTCTAGTTATATTTTTGCACATGAAATTCATTCTATTAATCTCTCATTAGATTCTACAACCAAATTCATACACATTAACACAATTTGGTTTAGTCTTAATTTAATTCTAAACTATGATCTTCAACAATATTGAATTAGGAAGTTCTAGGTCAAGTGGCGTCGTTTACTTCTTTTTGTCCATCAATGCATCCATCTTTATTTTCTCCAATGTTTGAAATTACAATCATATTAAGTTTATAGTTACTTATCGCAATTATATATCTGTATATATTTGGCTCATAACAAGTCTCTAATTAAATTGCATTTAGCACTAGTCTCTACTTGAATGAAAACTATAATAGACAATGTTTTTCATTCCTTCAAATGTCATCATGTACATAGATAATCAGTGTTTAGTTTGAATATTTTAACTGCATATTCCTTCATGTGCACCACAAGGCTGAACCGAGTCAATTTTGAAACACTAGAAAAAGAAAGTATTAATATATAATATTATAATTTCAAATGATGAAACAAATATATATAAGTAAACGCAAAGTAGAAGAAAATCTAAAAAACAATTGATAAATATATAAAAATAATATAAACCGTAAGTCAAGCTTAATATAAAAGCATCCTATTTGTCCAAGTATGAATCGGGTTAAGATTATTCTATTTGGCCATGAATGTGAATAGGGTTATATCTTAACGATGCATTCTATACAATGGGAGGGATTTTGTAAAAATACTGTGTACCGATTATTATAGCCTCTTACGTCCAGGTTTGTATATTAACGATAAAATCCGTTAATAATCAGTATGCGCGTTGATTAGGAATAGGTTATGCTGCAAGGTATATAATGGGGTTGGTATTGACGATTTCAATATGATCTATTATATCATTTCCCAGGTAGGTTTACATTGCATCGTACTATCCTAAGGAGCATATGTGTTTGGATCTCTACGAAATGGTGGTGGGTTAAATAAGGTTTAAATTCGAAATGGCAAATAATCATTGACTGTAAGACAGCTTGGAGTTCATTCCAGATTAGACAGCTAATTCATAGTTCGGAATTTCAACCACAACAAAAATTACAACATATTCCTATTGTAAAACAGAATAAAGCGTATTTTTCTTTATAACACGTATCCATTGGTAACAATCCTTTCCATAGAATCTTGGATCTCAGATCGTAATACCACTTATGACACCTTTAGTGTGGGACTAAGCACTTTGTGGAGAAGGGGATGACAACTTACCAATTTTTGTAAGACAGAAACCAACTTCCTCAAATATATGAGAAGAATATTAATGTGGGGAAAAAATTTGGTAATATGATAATAGTTTAGATCTATTTTATATTTCAAAAAAAGTTCGTTTCAGAGGAAGTTTTCTATAGGTAATAATGTTGTAATATATTATAGAGATAGGTAGTATATCAAATTCAATTTTTTATTTATGATCAAAATTTTGAATTAATATCTTATTGTCATCCTTGAGAGCATTGTATATCAATAACTACTTAGAAGTGTCTAAGTTTATCAAGATATGCTCGCATAAACAAAAATACCAGCACAGCTAAAAAATGTCAAGAAGTGAGATGAAATTGTCAAATTTAAACAAAGTAAAAAGAATACAAAAATTATAGACAAATTTAGTAAGCACACCCAAACAAGAATGATTGAAAAAGATTTAGTGATAACATTGAAACATAGATACCATTTTTCTAGTAATCCTTGCCTACTATTAACACTTCTTAAAAGTATCCATGATTGTATAACCATCTAAGTTTTCCCTAGCATTAGAGTGATCACATTCATTCAATTTGAGGGCCCTAGAATTGTGTATGTCTTGGGAGAGGTGGAAAAGAGATTCCATGGCTCAATGTACCACTTGCCCAAAAAAGTCTTAAGCTTCAAGGATAGAGAACATCCATAGAAAAGATCCTATAGTAATAGGTCAACTATGATAATTTTAATCCATTTCTCTTGTAATAGCGTTCCCTATTTAAGATTGAAATGGACATATCTTCATAGATCTAATTCTAACTCTCCCAAAATGATGGAGTGGTTAGATTCTAAGAATTATAATTCTAATTGTAAATGAATATGTAAAACTAGAATATTATAACCACTATCTAATAAAAAAGACTATATATATTTTTCTTGAACCCATTTTTTAACATTTGTCTAATAATTGAAAAAAGAAAGAGAAAGACTTGTCTAATTAAAAAATTAGAGATAATTATATATATGACTGCTAACCACAATATAAATTAATTAACTGATATTAGACATTACTACAAGAAAAAGATTAACTTGACTGCAAATATAAGATAACCCCAACGTTCACGGGATGGTGGTCCCTACAGCGAAGTGTCGGCTGCTTATGGCAAAGATAATTGGTTCACAAACATTTTAAATGAAACGTTAAGAAAAAGCCTCCCAAACTATTTGCAGTAGAATTCAAGCATTGATGTCATTATGATCAGTTAATAAATATATATATCGAATTCGTCGTTTCAATAATATTAGCATAATAAGCTGTAACGTCGTTGACACCATTAATTCGACTGTAGTAAGCTTGGACGTATAGAGAACGGATTGCAGCTGCCGGTCATGCCAAACAGTCAAGCTTATTTAACAACTTATTTTGTTTAAGAAAATAAAAAAACCAGAGTTTCGGGAATATAATCAAATTACAAAGTCAGGATCCACCGTCCCACGAGCTTATCCACAGAATTAGGTTGAGAATTGGTCACATTTGTTAGCAGAGATCACCAACCCTATGTCTATGAATTGGGCAAGATTGAAGAATATTGCCACAAAGCATCTATATACTAGATGGCTAGGTTTTCTACTCTTTTCATTTTGATTATCGTTGTTTACAGCACTTCCACCACTGCCACATCAGCCAAAAACGGAGATGGTGAAGGACTATTGTCATGCTTGCTTTCCAGTGGCCTGATAAACGTTACAAGCATCTCCTCATCTACTTCTGAGTTTTACAACTCTGTTGAGTTTCTCCGCCCAAAATCTTCGATTCACAGAGCCTGATACACCCAGGCCTTTTGTTATCATTATTCTTGAAAGCCAAAGCCAACTGGAGCACACTGTGGTGTGTAGCATACAACATGGGTGGGAGATTCGTGTGCGAAGCGGAGGGCACAGCTACGAGGGGCTCTCCTACACGTCCGACGTGCCCTTCGTCCTCATCGATTTGCTCAAGCTCAACAAAATAACAGTGGACGTAAAATGAAAGACTGCTTGGGTATAAGCGGGCGCAACTTTGGGTGAAGTTTACTTTGCCATTGCAAACAGTTCTCCTAACCTGGCGTTTCCTGCAGGAGTTTGCCATACTGTCGGATCTGGCGGTCATATTGCCGGCGGAGGCCTGAGCTTCCTGTCGAGAAAATACGGCCTTGCAGCTGATAACGTGTTGGATGCTCTGCTGATAAATGCGTCAGGGAAGGTGATGAATAAGAACACGATAGGAGAAGACGTGTTTTGGGCTGTGAGAAGCGGCGGCGATGGCAGCTGGGGAGTTGTATATGCGTGGAAACTCCAGCTGGTGAGCGTGCCTACCATTTTGACAGCTTTCAGTGTTAAAAACCGGTGCAGACAATGTCACGGAGGCTGTCCATAGATGGCAATACGTGGGTCCTCAAATGGAGGAAGATATCTTCATGCGAGTACAAACCTTCACTATAAAAGTGAACAACAGCACAACCATCAGCGCATCGTTCCATGGAATATACGTGGGACGTCAGCCCGAGCTGCTGACTAAAATAGGCAAGATCTTCCCGG
Source organism: Cryptomeria japonica (assembly GCF_030272615.1). Classification (NCBI taxonomy): domain Eukaryota; kingdom Viridiplantae; phylum Streptophyta; class Pinopsida; order Cupressales; family Cupressaceae; genus Cryptomeria; species Cryptomeria japonica. The sequence goes on along the minus strand of NC_081411.1, from coordinate 291,106,430 downwards.
AGTTGGGAATGGTGGCTGCAGATTGTAAACAAAAGAAATGGATAGAGACAATCGGCAACTTTGATACCACCAACGTGAGCCAATTGACAAACCGATATTTTACAGTGAAAATTTTCTTCAAAATCAAGTCAGATTTCGGCAAAACCCCTCTTCCCAAACCTGCTCTGCGAGGACTGTGGTCGACCATGAAAGAGGAGGTGAACGCCAAAGTCCTTTTCTCTCCTCTAGGAGGAATTATGAACAGGATACCATCGACTGCATTGCCGTTTCCTCAGCGGAAGGGGACATTGTTCGAAATTCAGTATAAGGTATCCTGGACCAACAGAAGTGAGGATGATCACTACATTGAATGGATGAGGAAGCTTTACAAATACATGGAGCGTGATGTGTCCCATTCCCCAAGGGCTGCGTACGTGAACTATCTCGACCTTGATCTGGGTAATGCTATCAACAGGAGTGCTTCTGTTGAAGAGGCGAGAGCTTGGGGTGAGAGGTATTTCCATCACAATTACGATAGGCTTGTCAAGGCAAAAACTCAGGTGGATCGCAAAAATTAGTTCAGAAATTCTCAGAGCATTCCTCCTCTCGCGAAGTAGTGTTCATTCTTTTTATGTCTATTGACATACTAAGGAGCTCTTAAAGCTATGATAGAGTTGATTAGCTTTATGAGCAGCACTCTTAACTCACCAGTCAAAGCTTTTAAGCTTTATAGCTCTTCAATCTTACAATAATACATTCAATTCTATTTGTGTTACAAGGCATCTACATATTAAGGGACCTCTACTCTTTAAATTTAATTTCGCGTAAAATTATTTGTGAAATTTAATATCTTCTTACATTTTACAATGATATATTTATAATATATATCTCTAAAAATTTATATAAAAATTGTTGAGGGATTATTTTTTCCTAGAAATTGACATATATCAGAACATTGTGAATGCATTCTATCTGAAATGGGTAAGATTGTCTTACCTAGCACAACTCTACCTATGAAGCTATTTGTAATACACTAGGGCGGTTTCTCATGTTAGCCCTTAATAATAGTTTATTCTCCCATAACATCAATGCTAGGATTTTTGGGGATTTAGATCTTTCCAAACAACTTCCTACTAAGATATCCCTGAAAGTGTGTGAGCTACCATGAAAACAAATTTTGGACTATGAGGGCATTCCTTTTTGGTGTCACTAGTACTTTTCAACAAGGCATTTCCGGTCTTCTTGCACCCATGGTTCTCACCAACACTCTTCTCCAAGCTATTGGAAGGATGCTGACAACAACCATCTAATGGTATTTCCTATTGTTTCTGATTTGAGGTATGATTTCCTAGGGGATTCAATGCATCCTTTTGCTACAAGATTTTCTATCTCAGCTACCAAGGCCCCTATTCGTACTCCCCTTGTAGTGGCTTAGTTGGCTAGTCTCTCTAGCTCTGGACTCATCCCATTTGAGGTTCTTGATTCCCTTTCTCTAGAATCTCAAATTCATTCTCCAAACATGGTGGTTCCTCTTGGTGACTCATAGTAGCATTGGATGGCTCCTCCAACACTAGTCCACTAGCTTCTCTTGACAAAGATACCTCATCGTGGATTGTTGCTCACTGTAAGAAGTATTTGTCTCTTACTATTCAAAACACTTAGGTTGTTCCATTGGGTCCACTACTAGGTCTCAATTCTAATTTCAGTAAGTTTGTTGTTTATGTCTCTTCATATGTTTGGTTTTTATGTATCCCTTTGTCCATGGTTGTACTCTAAATGGAAGCAACTTTGTTATTTCTTGGCTCTTTGTCCTATTATTGTTGTTTCGATGTTTCATTCATTTCCTTATGCTCCAAGCCTCTTGGTTTAATTTGTTGTTGGCTTTGGTCCTTCCCCACTTACTTTAATCAAACACATTGTGAATGGTGAGATTAACTCCTTTTTAAAACACTTATTCATATTATTCAATTGTTAAAATATCTTTTAGGTCAATGCAAAAATATTCTTTAAAAAAATATTAAATTATTTAACTTCAAAACAAAAATAATGATTAAAAATTTATTGAAAATTATTTTAAAATGTATTTAAAAATAGAGATAATTATCTCATCTTATATTCTAATATTTTTTCTAAAGAGCATAAAGCTATAAAGAATTACTTTTCTTCCATTTAAAATCTAAACAAAATTCTTATCCTCTAATTTTTTATATTAAGTTCTATTTACTAATTTTTGAATTCTTATGTAAATAAGTTCTTCACATCACCTTGTACAATTGTAGAAAGTTTCGTTGTATTAGTAAATATTTAATGGAATACTACTACAAAGACCTTCAAATCACTATTAATTAAATATGGATTGATGATGACTGATAAAAGATTTATTTAGTTGAAGTTTAAAAAAAATATAACATAACTTAAAAATTTAATCAAAATTTATTTATAAAAGATCAATACAAAAGAAATAAGAGGAGAATCCATCAAAGAAATATCAAATCTAATATTGATTGGATGATTGATAGTTTTATTAGGCTCAATGAAATGACAAATCATGATAATTTATGGTTAATTACATAAAATCCCCATGTGTACTAGGCCTACAAAATCCAATAATAAAAAAACCAATCCCATATCTAAATGATAGAATTAACAAGATAAATCAAATGATTGTAACTTTATACCACTCTAATGGCGTCCAAACTCATTTATCAATAAGGTATCATTACATGTATATATTATAATTAAGAAGTAGAAAATATTTATCCTTTAAAGAAACATGTATATGCCTAATGATAATCATCATGTTAAAAATATTAAAATATTTAGTAAGAGGTAATTTCATCATGAAATGAAGAAGGATATATGAGAGTTTCATTGAAAATCAAATGAAGAGCTAAATAAGTATCACCATCATTGGAAGAACTAGGTGAAAGAATGTCACATATCTTCAATACCTACATGAGACATAAGAGAGTAATTATCACAATGTGCATCATCACATATAGGAGGAGGAAAATCCATGAAGGTGGGCATAGGGTTAACATGAATACAAAATTATAATTGCATTACAATGTCATGGAGTTAAATAGGTGTGATGTCTCTAGCATCAAGCCAATTGGTTAATCAGGAAAAAATTGATATCTTTCCCTTTCACATTGACCCCCCTATAGAAATATTAGTCAACTGCCCTGTTCCTATAGTTTCCTTCCTCTAGATAAAGGGACAAGATCAAATAATTTTTGGAATAAATTTGGAGAAAATATTGATAACAAGATGACATCATGGAAAGGAAAATGGTTATCATGGGCAAGAAGAACTACTCTTCTAGAAGCAATCTTCTCTTCTGTGCAAATATATCAAATTTCATGTCTCCCCCTCTCAATTGGTGCTAATTTAAAACTTGTTTACAAAATAAGGAAATTATTTTGGCAAAGAGTAGTTGAAAGTAAGGAGATGCCTTTGATTTTGTGGGAAAAATTTGCAAACCCAAAGAAGTAAGTGGTTTAGGGTTGAGAAATTAGTTACAGCAAAATAGAGGTCTTAGAGAAACATTGGTTTGGAAGATGTTTAAGGAACCTCACCTCAAATGGATCTAACTTCTTCAAGCAAAATACCTAGAATACTTCAATCCTATTGGTATTTTTGGAGTCTCAAATCCACTGAAAGGATCAAGGTCTAGAACTTCATCATAAAATGTAGAGATTTAATTTCAGAGAAGCTTACATGGAAAATTGCTAATGGGAGAAATGCTTCTTTTTGGTTTGATTCTTAGGGATCCTTCCCAATTATTTCCAACTTAATGGATACTTCCCTAATCAAAGATTATTTGGTAAGAGAATAGGGTCACTTAGTTAGAAATTATGTGGATTTTGATAGTCATGATTCCTTGGGTCAGAAATGGAAAAAAGTTGACAATTGTTTCCTTCAACAATAAGACTTATGTCAACTTAAGGAGATCTTGAATGAAAGAACAGTAAATTTCAGAAATAGTGAAGATAATTTAGTTTAGGTATGAGCTCACTTATGTTTTACTCTTCTAAGGATGGATACAAATCCATTGTCAATAAAAATAATTACACGAAAACTGAGATCCCCATTTAGTTATGCAAGAATGGCTTATGCTTAGAAAAAGAAGAGACTTCCTCTTGGGCTGCCCTTCAATGGACTATTTTAAATGTGGAATGGTTTGAGAAAATTGGTTTCGAAGGACCTTCTAGATGTTCTTTCTATGAATAGCATGGGAAAATGGTCAATCATATTCTTCTAAGATGTCCCTTTGCTCAAAATTGGTTGCGATGGTTATGTGGCAAATTAGGATGGATTACATCTCTTCCTAATGATATTATTTTTCTCTTCAAAACCTAGCCAATGTTGAATAAGACATGCATTTATGGAGGTCTATAAATTATATTTCCTTCAATAATCCTTTGGGACTTATGGAAAGAGAGAAATCGAAGGATTTTCCAAGGAAAAAATCTGGTTTGGAATTCACTTATCAACAAAGTAGAAGTTGTGATAGTAGAAGTGATGAATAGTAAAATTGCAGGTTAGTTAAAAAAAAGTGTCCAATTTTCAAATTGGGATGGATCCATCACCATTAAATGGTTTTCTTTGAATATTCCCATCTTTGTTGGTAATGGGGATCAAGTTAATCTCTTAAAATGAGAAAATTGTGTTTGGCAACCCCCCAAATTAGGTTGGGCTAAATTGGACTTTGATGGGGTCTCTAGAGATAAACCTAGAATCTACAAAGCTAGTTGTGTAGTTCATGCTTGTGATGGTTTAGTTATAGCCAAGATGGAAAAAAATTTGAAGTAGATACTAATAATATTGTAGAGCTTAAAACCCCTTCCCTCTCTACAAAGATTTAAACATAATGCACTTAGAAATTGAAGGAGACTCTGCATTTATTATCAATGCCTTGAGGGTGGGCTATACCCAAAATTAGAGGCCCAATTATTCTCATGGGAAAGTTTTAGAGGAGTTTAATTGCTTTGATGTGGTAATTTTTAATAACAATTTTAGAAAGGCGATGTTATTGTAGATAGGTTGGCAAGCTCAATGGTAGATGGGTTTAAATTCAAAATTCTAGGCTCAAATGATTCTTTAAGGCATATTTAAGTCTTATTTATTACTTTATTTTATGTATGGCATTTTATATAGGGGTTGACATGGATTCCAATATAAAATTAGAAACCCCAAATTTGGTTGCCCCCTTCTCTATCATTGGCGGGTATTTTGAATTTAAAATTTAAATTCTTATTGTCCTTGTTATAAACGTTGGATAGAGACTATTTGAAGTTGGGGTTTTTTTTATTTCTTAAGGTTAGTGTTGGGCATGGCGCATTGTCTCTGCTTTCCCTTAAATGTTGCCACATTCTAGTAGCTTCTTGAGGTTGGCAATGAGTGGTCCTTTGCCTTGGGCTCACTGAGTTGGCATTCTTTTGTCCTTTGGCCTCATTAATGAACTTATTTTTGGAAGGATAATGACATTTGACTATCTATCTATTTGTTATGAGATAGCTATCATTTATTTATCCTATCTTGGCCTTTTTCAGTCCATGGTTTGCTCTTTTTATTTTTGGTTAGGCCTATTTTTGGCTTACCTTTACTTTTTCCTTTGGCTACCTCACTTACATTCATTTTTTTCCCTTCAAGAAAGATTATGCATAACATCTAGCTTCATTTTTATTTGATATCTCTGTCCTTCAAGCCTTTATGAGCTCCGAATTTTGATCTTGGATTCTCAAGCAAGATGGATCATTTTATTTTCTCTTTTATTATAGTAGAGTTGTTGGTTTTCTCTAGGGTTTTATCATCCTTTTTAGACTGTTTGTCTCAGATTTCCTTTTATTTCACTTAGAATGGATAAATCGATCACCCGCATTGCTTCAAAAAGATAGATTTCCTTTCTCAACTCAATTAATCATAAAAGAATTTGTGAGGTAGTTAATTATTCCCATAAATTATTCTTCCATGCCATATTCTATTTTCTTGGTGGTGAATTCATCAAAACCACTCAATGCTATAGAGTCAATATATATGTTCATGCCTTTCTTCTTTCCATGACCCTCACGGTTAGGGAATAAAAGGTTGTTGCATAAACACTCTATAGAATGGTCTTCAAACTAGATTTCTTGAACGAATTAGAAAAAGTTTTGGTTAGCATTAAAACAAATATTTGACAATTCCTTGCAAAATGCATTATGGCATCAAAATATAGGTTAGTATCCTTACCCCTTGGTTCCTAATTCTCACCGTTTGGAACAAATTTTGTGGGGATTTCAGAATGACCATTGTTAAGAGAAGTATTCAATTTCTAAAATAGTTGATGGGATTCGTAGCAAATCATTTTATTGGCTTCAACATTATCTATGAAAATGTTGATCAAAATGAGGAATGGGAGTTGGACTACAAATTAATGGAGACTTTAAGTACCAATAATGATGTGGAAATGTCTTCAAGCTCAAGTGATGACTTCGGTGAATAAGAACATGAGATGGAGCTTGCAATGGTGGCTTCCCCCTCATCTGTCTTTGTGACTTTCTCTTTGGGTTCATCCTCTAGTCAAGTGTTGGACTAAATTTCTCTACTTTGCCTCCATTTTTGTTTGGCTCTTTTTTCCTAATTTTATGTTGATGGCCTCTTCCCATAGGCCTTTTTGATAAGTTCTCTTTTGTCTCCCACCCCTATCTGGATTTTTTCTTGGGTGGGATCTTGCTCATAGAAAATTGGCTACATGATATGGCCCCTTTGCTTGAAATTTTGTAATTTTCTATACATTTTATAGACTCATTAATCCCCTATAGTTGGGATGTTTTTGATTTATTGGTTTTGGGTGGTTATGGCTTTAATAGATTCCATGAGAGTAATGTATATTTTTAATATACTTTAAAATAATCTAGCCTTGGGCATTTATTATGAAAAAAAAGTAAGTGTTATGTCATCAATATTCATCATGCAATAGGAGAGATATAATAGATAGTCTAGTTAACCAATCTTATCCCTTGAAATAAAAAATATCCCATAGGAGAGATATTCATGAGAGAAAACATCCTATAATACAGAAATGACCTTAGAAAAAAAAAAATCTCTTAGAATAAATATTCATGAGAGAAAATATTCTATAATATAGGACATAAAAGTTCAACATCAATTATGAATGTGATGAATTTAGTCCATAGTATGATAGTTTATTGAGTGCAATTAATGAGAAATGGCCAAGTTACCTTTAGGTTTTAGGTCTCATTGTAGGAACTTTACCTCCATCAACTTATATAGACAACCTAAGGGGAATAATGATAGGATGTAATATCTTTGAGGTTTTTTTTTCCTTAAATACCTAAACCTAATAGGACAACCTACACCAAGGGAAGAGTGAAATAGATTTCAGCATACCCAATTTTACATATTCCTTCACTTCCTTTTAGGTAATGTACTTACTATGGAATTTCAACTACAATATTATTAAGTCAAAGTATAAGAAATTAATGTAATATATGATATTAGGTAATATTTTAGTATCTAAAAAAAAATGTGGTATTGCAATTATTTTTCATATGTCAAAATGTGGGTATGAAATTCAATAACAAAGGCTCAGTTTCAACATTGATAACTTTGGTCTAATTTTAATTTGTAATTAATTAGATTTTTGAGATGAAACATTACAATGTAAGATAAAGAAAGGAAATCTACTTAATTTTATAGTACATCAAGGGAGCATATTCTTGTTAAGTTTAGTTCAAGTTCCATCACTCAGAGAGATGACATTATGATAGAATAATAGGTTATCCTAGACTTACAAAATGTGATAGATATGATTCAAGAGAGATCATCACTAATAGTAGAGGTACGTCATGAGGATCAAACTCTAGTCTAGGAAGACATTCCAAGGTCATGTGAAAATAGCAAGAGAAATTCTTAATTCTAAGAGGTTGATTTGAAGGAGATAATTGATGAGTTAGTGTATGTTCCCCAAATTTTTATGTTCAAATAAAATAGGTAGAGATTACACCAAGAGAATCTCAAGATGTAGGATATTAATTTTTGGAGTTGCTTCATGTTCAACAACCCACATTCTCAAGATCCACCAACAAGATGGAAGATGAGTCTTGGCTAACTAGTCGAGATCTATACTTTGGGTTGCACTCATTTGAGATTAAGCTAAAGGCCAAATTTTTAGTTCAACTTTCCATAGGACCCATTTCATCTTGGTGGCATTAAAATGAGTGGAAGCATCATTTGGGTTTGAAATCTCTTTCATAGGACACTTTCTTACAATAATTGAAAGTGTGATATATTTAAGACAATTTTCATCAAATGAATTTTGTTGAGTTCTATAATTTGTAGTAGAGAGGCCTCATAGTTGCAAAATATGAGAGTCAATTCTTGAGATTATTTAGTATGTGTATCATATTTATGATGAGAAGTTACTTTTTAATTAATTTATAAAGGGTTTGAAACTTAATATATTAGGTCCTATATGCATGGTTGATCTAGAGGGAATTTAGGTTGTTGTTGAAAAGTCATATACTATAGAGGAATTTCATGGTAGATAATAGGAGGTACACAATAAATTTAAAAATATAAGGGCTCTTAGGATCAAGGTTTTTGTAAACCTCCCCTTCCATTAATGGTAGAATTTAAACCCTCTATTAGAGAACATATGTTATAGTAACAAATGAAATAAACTAAAAGACCTAGATCATAATTGGGTACAAAAGGTCCACACAAAGACTAGAGTTCATGATAGGGTCAACATTGAACAACCCATTGTCTCAAAACTCCTTCAAAATAGTGATTCTAATAGGCATTAAAAATATCACTTTAAAAAGACCTTGTCAATATAGGTTTATATAATAAAACCAATTTATGTGTGTGGTAGTGCATGACACATAGCTAGAGATTTTTCATAGGGTTTTGAAGTAAATGGGCCCCATGTTGGAGCTTCCACATATATATTTGGAGATATGGGAAAGACCAGTAGAGTGTTTATAGTAGTTGAGAAATACCAAGCCAAGCATCAAGAAATTGTCATTGATGTTGCAAGTATGATTGATTACATTTTAGTTAGGTTTTAATTTGATTTTAGGGCTTATAATTTTTTCATTTACCCATCTATAGTGGAGCATTGTAGGCTAGTGACATCTATATAGGATGATAGGTGTGAAGTTGAGTTAACTTAATGGGCCAAGGTGTCCATAAATTTTGCGGTTCAAGATTAGTAATTGATACTTGGAGCTATCACTCTAAATTATTAGTTTATCTTTTTATTAAACCTTGTGATGAAGTATGGCATAGTTTTTGGTATGAGTTGGCTTGATGGACATCAAATTAAGATCAATTTTTGTGATAAGGTAATTAGTTTCCTTCATGAACATGATGTGATTTTTGCAGATTCATGAGTGCATATAATTATATCTCTTCATATTATTTCTTATATATAGATGAATTAATTTAAGAAAATGTGGTGTCAAATATTTTTAATTACTATTGGTGATAATTAACTAGGCTTTATATAGATATATCTAGATAATCATCTCTTTCACAAAGAGTTTGCAATTTTTTTTCTTATAGAATTACTCTGGATGGCACCCAAACTTGAGGCAGACTAACATATTGATTTGGTTCTAAGATCTCAATAAATTTTTAGAGAACCTTATAGGATGATTAAATAGGAGTTCTATAGACTTAGGAATTAGCTAGATGATATATTAGAGAAGGGTAACGTCTAATAAAGCATGTTACTTTCGGGTGCACTTATAATATTTATTAAGAGGAATGACAAGTCCCTTCATCTATATATCAAGTATAGGTAATTAGATAAATTAATATATAAAAATATTTTAACTCATTATGGTCTTTATGAGGTTAAAATTGTACTATTTCATTTGACAAATACCCTTTTTAGTATTCATGATCCTAATGGATCTACTATTTTATACTATCTCAGATCAATATGTTAATATTCTTTGATGACATCTTAATTTGTTCTTAGATAGATAAGGAGCATGACAAGCACTTGCGATAGGTTTTGTAATGGTTGATGAGACAACAAATTTATATAAATTTTGATAATTGTTCATTCCCTTAGTAAAAAATCATTTACATAGGTAATGCATTATATTAGTTATCTTAAAGTCGCTAGAACCTACTAGTGTTATAGAGGTCAAGAGTTTTATAGGATTAGCTAGTTATTATAGGGGTTTCTTTGAAGGTTTCTTTAGGATGGTGCATCTTAAATCACTTCCCTTTGATACAAAGGGAAAATGTTTGAGTGGATCAAGTATTGTGAATGGGAATTGTAGATGCTCAACAAACATATCATTATTGTTCTCAACTTAGTAGTACTTAATTTTATGTTAGACATTGTGGTTTTTATTGATACATCACAAGAAGGTATGTAGTATATATGAAGTAATTATATAGGAGGTCAAGTGATCGTCAAAGAAAAATAAGATGCATGAGATAAACCACCCTTTACATGAATTAGAGAATTTTGTAGTAGTTCATGCTCTTACTAGATGGAGACATTTCTCTGAAGGATAATTTTTAACTTCATTTAGATTATTATAAATTTTGGTATATCTTCACACAACAAAACTTGACTTCTCAATAAAGGATTTGGTGGATTTTCTTTGTGAGTGTGAATTTCATGTATATATTAGTTTAAAGATAAGGATAATATGGTGATAAATTCTTTGAGAAGTTAGTGATACGAGGTTATGTCTGTGACATTGAGTATAGATTTGAGGATTTGCATCATATAGAATTTGTTAAAAGATGATTGATACTGTGAAGTTCAGGTTGAGAAACATTCTTTTTTTTTTCAATAAAATTTAAATAACTACTAAGGGGCAACACCCAAGACAATAATAGTAAATATTGTAAGTAACATAACATAAAAGAGGGGGTGGAAGAAGAAGCAGTTATCTATACCTCTAAGACTACTAGCCAATGCAAAAAAACCAAATGCACCAAAACCCAAGTCCGATATACACATGACTACACAACCAACCCACACAAACCATAAAATACACTATCAACAATTATAGACTAAATGGACTAGGAAAAAATAGATCCATTGAACCTAAGACCTTGATTTAATTTGTGTCCTCCCTTTGGATTTTTTGGACAGCCATAGCCTTAGCTACCACTGGACAATCTACACTACAGGTTGCATGAGCTTGGTTGTTGGCCACCCCTTCGACATTTTGCATGTCATTATCATGCCACTCCTCTTCGTACAGTGACAACAATATATTTTGTTCCTCCTCCTGAAGCTCAACCTCCTCATCTTCTAGTAGGCATCGTATAGCTATATCATATATTATTTTACCCATCCTCCTCGGGGACCCCCTTCATACTCACCACACACTGTAGAAAAATGAGGCTCTTGTCCAAATTCTTAGAGGTCCAGTAAAGAAAAGTATTTAGGATATACTTTAGAGGAATATGTGTTTTTTCTCCCTAGAGGATATATCTATGTACCACATATTGTAGATATCTTGGTAGTAATTTTATCATAGGCTCATGGGTGCAAGGCATAGTGCAACTATGGGTTGGAGAAGATGCACAATAGTTCTTGTTAATTATATCATTTGGTGGGCATGCATCAAGAGATTCTAGATTTTTTTACTCAAAGTCTTGAGTGCTAGAGTGTCAAGTAAAAGCATCAACATTAAAAAAGACTTTTTTAGCCTCATGTGGTTCCTATGTGTAAATAGGATACTATCTCCATGAATTTTATTGTTGGTCTACCATATTCTTCCCAAACCCATGGTGCCATCATGGCGATGATTAAGATTTTGATCAAAGTGACTTGCTTCTTATGCTAGTACACATTAGCTACACAACACTAGTAATGGTGAAACACTTCTTGGATGATATTGTTAGATTACATGATATTTATTATATTACTATCATAGATAGAGTTTTGTTATCCATCTCATATTTTTGATAACAAATTACATCATCCTTTGGGAACATATTTTTTTAGTATAGCTTATCATATCAAGATGGATGGAGTGATAGAGATGGAGAATTAGGTATAAAAGAATATACTACATATGCATGTGATTGATCACTTTTCTTGATGGGATGAGTATCAATTTTTTGTTGAACTTTCCTACAAAAAATAGATGTTATTCTAAATATATTTATCTCAAGTCTTAGATAGTGTGCTAGATAATGGTATTGAAATCTAACCAGTAGTATTTGTAATTAAGGAAGCCAATTTATTAGTCTTTTATATGGTAATATCATGATATGATTGATACCAAATCTTTCATCCATAAATTAAATGCCATAAAAATCAAGACAACTTAATAAATAATCAACATTAATAATATATGTATTTCTCCTATAACAATAATGTCTACAAGTTTAAGGAAAAATAGATGTATTATTTCTAAAAAAAATTTAAACCATCTATATTAAAATCAATACTCAAACTAAGAAAAGACCAACAAGAAGATGAATATTTTGGGAGAATAGATATGGTAGGGAAATCCCTTCTGCATTAGACCATCTAAAACATAGAAGGTTTATCCTTGAGGTATCTTGACCATGGGCATTGATGTAAAATGAAGAAATATGAAAAAGGCCAAAGGTATCATTCTTTGAAGAAATATGAGTATGCGTGTTGATAAGAGAAAGCGTAAGGTGCTATGCATGTAAGTGGGTTGGCATTGAATTTTTTTATATTTTTCCACGTAGATTTAGATCTCATCATAGAAATCATATGGTGGAAAAGAATAAAGCATATACCTCCATGTTACCGTGTTATCACGTACTTACGCATGTTTGATATCACTGAGAGAACTCCAAAAGAGTGTCGTAACAGAATTATATAATGACAACTAATGTTCTAAATCCACCAATGCTGAAAGAAACCATGCACTCCGCGCGCCATTAAAAACTCAGATTGTCAATAAAAATTGGAACAGAAAGTTTTAGAGTTCTTTTAAAACTTAATTAAAATGAACGTATTCAGGGTTACGCCTGGAAATTGACGATTCGTATTCTGATATTCATTTTTAGGTGTTGGACGTTTACGAAAAAAATAAAAACAAAATTTAAAATTTTGTGAGTTTATTTTAAAATATAGATAATGGCAAGGTAGCAAATTCTATATCACCGAGGTTTTATATATTTTAATGTAAAGAAAACATAATATATGAGGAAAAGTGATAATGGTTACGCAATATCAAAGGCAAGAGGCTACTGAACCAAAAAGATCAGAGGAAAACGATTCTCAATTATCTTGGATATTCATAAGGGTGGAAGAAATGATGTGTATCAGCACCATGTTACAATCTTATTTAATATTTTGTTCATATTCTACATTAGGACTATTTTTAATTAAAAAAATATTAAATTGATCTTCACGATTTTTTCATTGCTTAAATGACGTTAATGTCCATTATTATTATATTAAATATTAAATAAAATAAAATAAAAAATATTTATTTTAAAGACATAGAATATAGTATTATAAATCTATTGAGATTAACAAAATTTAGGATTAGTTCTGTTCACGATTACCAGCAGGAATCTTGTTGAAATTGAAATGAATAGTCACATTATGCTAAGGAAATGAGTAGTCATATTATGCTAAAGTTTGTTAAACATCAAAGATGAAGAATTCTAAAGAGTTATTTAATTGTTCTGAAAACTTTTTTTTAGGGAGAAACTACTATTAGAGGAAGTTTTCTATTAGTAAATAAATTACAAACAAGGACAACCATATTTATTGAGAAAAATAGTATAGAAAATTCAGCATTTGAAAGCAATGAATTCATAGTCTAAATTTTGATTTATTAGCTTGTTACCATCTTTAAGATCACTTTCTACCAATAATTATTTGAAAATTTTCACTTCTTTAAAGATGCAAGCATAACGAAACTAAAAATTATTTTAGGAAGTGAACTAGATTTAAGAATAGAATTTTGTGAAATCTAAGCAAGAAGAATCCTAAAATTATAAACAAACATTAGAAACACAAAAATGTAAATAATTAAAAATTATTTTATGATAATATTGAAATATGAGTAACATTTTTTATTTCATAACGAAGCTTTGTCTAAAGACCATTGTTCATTTGATAGAAATAAATCTTCATTTTTATAGAAAATGTAAGCATATGACCAAAAAGATCATTTTTCAATACAGATTGTCAATGTTTAGTTGTTCATTCCTTTATATTTACTACGATTGGCCAATAATTATAAAAAAGGAATATTAGAGTATAATTTTGGTAGCCACTTTAGACCACTGACTTTTCCTGACAAAACTCTACTAGTATGTAACCGTCTAGATGAACCCTAGCAATAGTGAAATGGATTTGATTCATATTAAGGGTCCTAGATTTTTGTCTATCCTCTAAGAGGGAATAAAACATTTCCATAGGATCAATAGACCACATTCTCGAAGGTCATTTTTTTATGAGTGGAAGACAATCATATTAAAAATATCTTAGAGGAAAATGTGAACTACTTACATTTTTTGGAATAGAAATATAGTTGTGAGTAAACGGGGGTTTAGGTTAGGGCTGCGCTTCCTGCCGATAAAATACTGCGTTGGATGCTCTGCTGATAAATGCATCGGTGAAGGTGATGATTAAGAACACCATGGGCTCTGTGAAGCGGCGGCGGAGGGAGCTGGGAAGTTGTATATGCGTGGAAACTCCAGCTGCTGAGCCTGCCACCCATTTTGATAGCTTTACACAGTACTAAGAACCAGTGCAGATAATGTACCGGAGGCTGTCCATAGATATCAATATGTGTGTCCGCAAATGGACGAAGATATCTTCATGCGAGTACAGTTCTTCGGCATAAAAGTAAACAACAACACAACCATCACAGCGTTGTTCCATGGAATATACCTGGCACGTCAGCCCAAGCTGCTGACTAATATTGACATGTAATGCATGAGCCTCACCGACATGCACCATTATTTGGATTGCAATGCACAGTTTGACGGTTAGTTTATGTTTAGTTTTTTTAAAGATGGCTACTAGTGCTTGCATCTAAATGAGGTGTAATGATTACGTTATAGTAATTTACATCATGTTTATCAAAGCAATTTTAATTATAGTATCTTTCAAAATTCCTATTTCTATTATGCTTTTTTGGATGTCCATAATATGTATTAACTATGTGAAGCAAATATATATACAGACAGAAATATCGTAGTAAAGCTGATAACAACGATCCATGAGCATTGCAGATATACTCCTAGCATGCTATATCATTGAGCTCCAAAAACTTGTCCACAAAAAGTTTGGAGGGCACTTCCCAGTCTTGTTCAATTCAAACCAAAATCTCCAAACAAAAGGTCCAAGATATTCATTGCTGTGCTAAACAAGTGGAGTCAACGGAGAAGCCACATCCATTCACCTATTTATTAGAGTTAATGAAAATTCAGAAGCATTTTAGCAAATGCAATGTTATAAGAATATTGTTTCCAATATTGTTCGTGACGCCACAGTTATGTAAAGATAAAGACACAATAACACATTAGAAGGTATCAAATAATTATAAATATTTTCTTTTTCTTTATTAATCATATCTTACTAAACAAAAGCATTGATAATAATATAAATTGTTATAAATTTTAAATAAAGTTAAAATATTATTTACTCAACAATTAAAATTAAAATTAATATTAATATTAAGTATTTAAAATAATAATTTTATTTAAACTAGTTTTATAAAATTCATCATTATATTTATTATTATTAATGTCTTTATTGAAAAAATATGATTAATTATAAAAGTTAAATCTAGTTTTTAAAAATCCAATTTTAGTCCACAATCTACATAATTATCTAGAAGTACTTGTAAATTCAGCTATTAAACAATAATTCATGATCATAAAGAGTTAAATATTAATTTTAAATTCTATGCATAATTTATCATAAACTTATGATTTTACTATAAAAGTTCATAGCATCTACATTACGAATCATGATATGTATTGTTTGAAAGCAATGCAGCAATAACGTATATGCAAAATGCCGACTCTGAATTTGATGGAATTTTCCTTGTCGTTCAAAACAAATCTGACATAGGAAATAAAAATTATTTGTATTATATTGTTATCCTTGAAAATAAATTGATTCCAAATCCGCTCCATTTGAATAGCATGCAATATTTTTGGGTAAAAGCACAAAACTGTGTCAACTTATCAACACAAGTGAATTTAAATAATTCTAACTAAAAATCAATTTTATCCAAACATATGATCTATATAGATTCATTATAGCTAAGTTATATATGGGCCACAACTTTTCCAATTGGAAGTGTCTACTAAATGTATATTTTATACCATTTTGGATGTAATTAACCACCCCTCCCACCCCACCCCATCCCCCCCAAAAAAGTTTGATGTTTCAACAACTCCTACTCTTGTAAATAATATTTTTCTGAAATATAAAAATACCCTTTTAAAGATCTAAAAGTGAATTTTCCAAAATATATATCTTTTAATATTTTAATCTTTTTATATTTATATTTTATTTTCATTGAAAGTAGGTAACTAGCACTAAAATATAAGGTTGATTATCTTGTCTAAGAAAAATAATAAATTTTATTTTAAAAAACTGAAGAAAATATGATGCAGTAGAGAAAAGAATCTATGTCAAGATGATATAATTCTTTTCTATTTTGAATAAATAATTAAGAAAAATGTGGCGGCAAATGGAAAGATCTCACTAATACATTTAGCCTAAAATTTCGACTGAGGTTTCCAATGGAGAAGGTATATTGTGATCAAACTTGATTTTTTTTTGAAAAAAAGCCCGCTTTCGTCGGAATTCCAACGATAATGCAACATTTGGTTTCGACGGAGAAGGAATTGGCAATGACATTTGGGTTTTTTTAGAAAAAGTGCCCGCGTTCGTCAAAATTCCAACGACCGCGTGCATTACTTAAAAAAAAAGGAAAAGACCAAGTCATTTCATAAATCCCGCCTCTTTACAAAATCCCACCTCTCATTCATCCCGCCTCTGTAGCGAACCTGTGGGTTTAATCATGGTGGGGAAGATCATTGGTGTGACAAACACGGCCGCAGCGGGGAATAGGGGCACGAAGTGCCACGGGCACAAAGTGCCAAGGGCTGGCACATAACTAGTGAGGATGACCGCAAGGGAGCCCAAAATGGGCTGTGTAAATGGCAACGCCCGGGCCTCCATCAATAGCAATAAGAGCTACAGACAGAGGAAGAAGTTCACTCGCCAAAAAAGCTACGTACGGAGGAAGACATTTACCCGCAATAAGAGCTTGCTCTATGCTATATATCCAGTGTCACTACCATGTCAGGCTAGAAGTGGTGATGGAGTATGATTCGGTGGAAGTGGAGGCGGACACTAGCCAACATTGATCAATCAGTCACTGGTAATTTATTTATTAACTTATTTATTAACTAGTCTTCATTAGTTTACTAATTTGAAAGAAATTAGGAAATCTCTAGTACCTTGTAGAGTCACTATAAAAGTTTTAAAAGAAGATTGTGATTTACCTTCCTCTAAATGTGTTGCTAGTATAGGGAGATCCTCTCTTCTCTACTTCCTTGATCTTCTTGAGACCTATTCATTCTTATAGTATGTAGTTTAGTTAATTCATATATCATACTAAAAATTCCATCTTCATTATTTTCATCATTGATCTTTGAGAACGTATTCAAAAAAGTCATATTGTTTATAGAGATATATGTCTTCTTCTACTACACCCCTCCATGATATTGCATTAGTCATGTAGACTAATTTAACAATTGTGTTCTTACAAGAGAAATTTGAAGTGATGTGGCAAAGCTTGTTGCAAATATAGTAGATTATAGTTTTGGATCGAGGATTGGGATACTTGCACTTGCAAAGGTAAGTGTCCTCGGAGCATGAAAATGATGATGATTAAAGGATCACTTACAAAAAAATGAGTTTGTATTTTTTGTGAGCGTAATGCTTGTGAGTAAAGTGCTAGCAACCAACGGGGCCAGTTTAAGGAAAGTAAGGATCACGAGACTTGTTTTATTGCTTAGTAAAATTTTGAATATATTTGTTCTGATTGATGAAATGAATTATTTCAATTTGAGCCATATCAATGAGATGAATCAAAGAACAAGTAGCAATAATTGTTGGTGTAATAGGGATATCACCTAGCTACTTCCACTATTAGGTCATTTTTATGCCTTATCATTTAACTTAAGGTATACATAGGATACTTATCACTTTATGTCTCATATCATAATATTAAGATACTTCATAATCTTATGATATCCTACATGTCTCATCTTGACCTATATAATCAAGGGGTTCTATTTATAATCTCATTCATTCATATTGTAAACTTGCATTCATTGATAGGAATATAGTCTATTCATGTCATATTGATCTTCTCATTTTGTTGTGCTTTCCATTAGACCTCTAGATCTTGGGTGGCTATCTCCATAGTCAAATCTTAAAATATTTACCTTTCTAGATTCTATAAAAGAAATGGTTTTATCAAGAATATCATATGGAATAGCTTCTAAATATTTGCATTTGATAACAATATTGTTAGAGCATTTTGCTTTATAGTAAAATAATCTAAACTAGACTTTTTTTTTCAAGCTAAGACAAAACAAAGTAAGGTAGTACAATAATCGCTTTGTCTAAATTGAGAACTTTTGGCAAAATTTTACAAAAAAATCTCTAAATTAGTCACATAACCATACTTTCTCACTATCTTCTCCTCCATATAACCCCTTGGATCAAATAAGGGTATAATTCTGAATGCTCTCAAGTTATACATAGTAATATCTTTGTCACATTGTTTTAAGTTTCATATCTCATGGCAATGGTTACTCTTGTCATATGAGTGCTATTGTGTAGATGGGTCCTTGAGCCCTGGTTTAATCCCATTTTTTAATCTATATCAAAGATATTCTTGGCATCCTCACTCAATGGCGATCAAGCTCTCCCTACCCAGATTAACCTATCTCTGAATTTGGAAAATGGCTACAGAAGTTTGAGTATGAGTACTCTTTGGTTATTTGTCATGCTTGTAAGGAGAAAAATAAGGATGAAACTTTCCCTATTTCCCAGGAGATTCAAAATATTGATTCTAATCAAGGAAGTTCCCCTTTGGATTGTTCAAGGATATATAATGCTTTAGGTTCTAATGATGGATGTGCCAATGATATTATGTCCCTTCATTGTCTCAAGAAAATAGGATTTGGAGAGAAGGGTCCTTCCTTTGTGCTCAATCAAAGAGCTTTGGATCAATTTTTTAAACCACCCTGATTTTAGGATGGTTCATTTTTGCTTTAGTTATTCTGCCTCTTGTTGTTTTGTTGTTTTGGAGCTGTTTTGTTTTATTGTTTTGTTGGGATTAAAGCTTCAGCTTTCTCTTTGCACAAGGGATCAGGGCCCTTTCAAAATCCCTTCTTATCTAATTAAAAACACTCAATGATGATGGATCATTATAGTCCCCCCTCTATGCTTGGATTTAAAAATAGAATGAACTCTAACTACTTGTTTAATTCTAATAGAATATGACATTAAGGTACCTAGGTAGAATAAGAGGTTGTTCACTAAATTCTTCCACCTTAATGATAGTTAATGTTAAGGATTGAATGAAACAAACTCTTGTTCATGGATCACCTTCTTAGCCTCCTATGGAAGTCATTTTTTGTGTGGTCTACCATGACCATAATCAGGGTCTTAATAAATGTATTAGATACTCTCTATTATCAATAAGAGAGTTATCATAATATAGTCATGGCGAGTGGTTACAAATAATATTAGTGGGTCCATATTTCCCACTTGGTTTGTACTTAGAAACATTATCATTTCTTAGTTGTATGGAAACTACAAATTCATGCATCTAGGCAACAATACACACTAGCTATTATATGATTCCACTAATGAGAAAAGCCTAGTCAATCTTATAGTTTGTGGAATTAGTCATGTCCCTCATATAGAATATCTATATATGGAGTATTCTTGCCTATAGATTACCTATTATTTTGCTTAATAATGTGATTATTTCACATACATCATAAAAGTGCCCTTCTAATATGTTTGTGCATCAATCTTGAAACCATATTTTGATTATCCAACCAATGATAAGAATTATCTTAAACACACCTCTATATTTGAATCCCACTAGCTTTGATAATCAACCATAATAACCTTAACAATGCATCGACGGCAACAATGCCTAATAAATCATCAATTGTCTTAGGTGAATCTAGCCAAAGCCAACCCATCAAATCCACTAATCTCCCTTGCATCCCAATCATAAAATTTTATGGTTGTTGGAACAAGCTGGGGATATTGAAGAGATATAAGGAACATTTCAACTTCCAAAATACCGAAGGAACAAAAATAATTAGCTAACACATCTTCTTTTGGGAAATTTTGTATTTAGTTCTTCCTTTGCAAATCAACATACCCTATTTTGGTTTCCCAAATATTTACTAAATAACTTTGAAGTTAAATTGGGAAGAGAATCCATCATATAGATATTTCTTTTCAATAGCCTTAGAGGACATTGTTTTGTCTATCATTTATTATAATAGCTAATACCCAATTCTTTTATAAGATAACAAGCAAAACCTCCTCTTCACAAACTATGTTTTCCTTAATTATCCAAGAATGAAAAAAGAAAACCCACATAAAAATTACTTACTCCCTACCATGAAGGCAAAAGAACATCCAATTTAAAGATAGATGTACCAAAAGGAAAGAAATATCACCTCAAAATCTGTCTTGAACTTATACATTGTATCTATACACATGAGAATCCCCTTAATAACTCTCTCACAACTTTCAATGCTAGAAGAATGAGTGTTTTCACAAGACTTTCATACTATGATATTTATATCAAGATTCGCTTGCATAGTTTTAGAGTCAAGCTGACCCATTCTCATGAGTAGTTTACATGAACCCCTCATAAGAATGGATCACTTAGTACTCATTTCATCAAAGTGATTCTCATAGCGGTGAAGCATTAGGGATTCCTAGGAGGTCACCCATACTAATACTACTCTAAAACAAGCATGTTTAACCATGTAGATTGTCCCAAGATCAAACCCATTCAACTTGCCACCACATTTGCAAAACCTTCATCAAATGGTGTGCCTTATAAACCATTCATTATAGAGCAACTTTAGCTTATCCATTGACAATTGGGAGGTGTTGATGTGTTTTTTATGCACATGTGAATGTAGAATAAAATACCCAAAAGTATCTTATCATCTCTTGAATAAAGTTACTCAAATGCTGGAGATTTGCTTAAGGATCACTTGAGACAACTCCAAGGTTCTGGTATGTCAGGTCACAGCGTGTGGATAAACATAGTTGGTTGATGTGATTGCTGGTATCATAAGGGGACTTACGTTGAATTGTCGAATGCTTGAATAGATGGAACTTGATCATCTGATATTTCAATTTTGTGATGCTTTTTGTCCTTAACTAACTTGAATTGAAAAAAGGGCAAAAGGTGAAGTGTTAATAAAATCTATTCTAAGGCCTAGACTGTAAGAAGATGGATGAATGATTAGATGGAATCCTACTGAGTGAGGTCTCAACATAGGGTTATATGAGACAAGGGTAAGTTCAATAGTGATTTCTCCTCTACAACCTTTGCCAGTCTGTGTGAAAATGAGAGCTTGACAGCATTCTTTCACTTTTAGCTAGCTAATTTTTTCAAGAATTTTATCTCTAGATTTAATATTTCTTTTCTTGCATGAATCTATTGATTTTGAGATAACAGATCTTGCCTTCATGAATTGATCCTAGTTTATCCCTTTAACCCTGATTAATTTATTTAGAGTGTTTAGTTCCATTTTAATCCTTTCGTTTACAATTAAATATTATTAAAAAATTGTATTATTGTTCCAAATTTTGTGGATATTTAGGAGACACAAATAAAATATAAATGTAATCATTCCATATTTTTGTAGGAGATATTGGAATGAGACTAATAGGAAGATTAGTAAACATGAGTCACAATGAGCACTTTAGAATAAATCTAAACATTATAAGGAAGAGTAGCTTGGAAAAATAGAAGCATAATTTATTTTCCAATATGCAAGATTATTACTTGGGAAAGAATATTGAAAGAGGATTGAAAAGATTCCCTGAGCTAACATTGTCTCACTTATCCAAAATTATGAGGAAGGATTCATTAATGAAATGGTCATTAACAAGATGGAGAGAATAATAATTAGGAAGAGAGAGATTTCACATGCTACTAGGTGACTAGATTGGAGAGAAACTAGAGGCAAACCATTTAGCTTGTCCATGACACAAAGTCTTAGAATAGATGCCAACCTTGGTGAATGGAATGAAAATCCCAAACAATTAATGAGTGGTGAGACAAGTAGAGGCATCTATAAATTTTTTTTTGAATAAAATAAAGAAAAAATGGGACTTAAACCAAGGGAAATGCACATGGAAAGGATATGATGAAAATCAAAATAAATAGTTTGAAGATAATATTAGTTACCTAAAGGATATGCCACTTGATTATTTGGTATATCATAACTATTTTGACAAATTTTGAAACCATTAGAGGTACCTTTTGCTTTTGTAGATGAGGCATTCATTCATGTTGAAGTTGTGATAGCTTATTTGCCTCTTTATAGACAACAAATTATCCATACAAATTATCATATATACTTGTAACCTCCATCCCAAACCACCTATTTCACTCTTCTTCCTTTGTGTACCTCTTTTATTCTTCCATTATCTCTTCACTTACCTAAATTCAATCCAAAAAATAGTGTATATAGCATCAAAATATTTCCATATTTGATTAATATTATCCACAACATATTGAAAAGACAAATACCACACTTACTGTGTCATCAACCAAAAATAATTTACTTACATATTTAGAGAGTTCAATAATGGATAAACATCCATGTGGTGCTCTACACATGTCCTTGAAGGTTCAAGAAATACTTATCCTCTATTGGTCCAAACTTTAAATCACTTTCCATGCATGAAAACAATTGCACCCATACATAATTTCTCACCCAATATATTCTCTCAAACTAGTTTACTATCTTAACATAGGGTCAAGGAAAAGTGGGACAAAATAGGAATCCAAGTGTCTTAAAAGCCTTCAAGACCATAGTGGTGAGGATTGAATTTCTTTCTTTAGTGGTATCTTTCTCTAGATTAATTAGTTGGGGATTCTATTAGGACCTTTTCCTAATTAAAAAAAATATAAAGATTACATCCCTAAATATTGCATTCATAATAGAATAAATTTCTGCAATATTGAGACTAAATTCATAATAGATTTATAGTGATGAATAAAGAAATATTTAAGATTATCAAAAAATTGATGTTTTCTTTCTCCCAACCGTCATTGGATATTGGGTGATCTTTGAGGCATTATGTCAAATAGTTCATGTGCCTTATCTAAGCTTACATATTTTGCATGCATGTGTACCTGGGCAGTTGCACTACAACATCTATACTCACTAATCACATTTGGTTGGAAGTTTCTAAATCCATTTCAAACACATCTTGTGCATATCCTGCAATCATAGCATTCCATTAGATCACGTTTCTTTGATGCATCTCACTAAACAGTTCATGCGCTTTCATGTCTATACTTCCACATTTTCCAAACATGTCAAACAGAGCATTTCCAACTGTAAGCATATGATATTAATTGCCCTTACCTTCTGCTTTGATGGAAGCCCATACTCTATTCCAAAGCTCCTATTTTGGCATAGGTAGAGAGTACGTTGGCAAATAAAACTGATCAAAATGGAAATCTATTTGTTGCATTGACTGCATTGTGAGGATGCTTATGTATTTCATCGATAGCATAAAGCAGGAAAGGACATGAGAATATCTCCTCGGGGAGGTATTCTATGATAGCTATGAGGTAGATGAGAGTTTCTTATGCCATTTTCTTTGTTCTATGCAATCAAACGCGAGAACACTATTTGAATTCAAACGCTAACGGTGATTTTCTTTTTAATGGAAACAGACGGGAAGGGACATCAAGGGAAGGAATGGGCCCACAACACACCTAAGCAGTCAAAGCTTAGTGTGTGTTGTTTAAGGCTGCCCCCTTAAGACATCATAATTGATTGGCTCTTCACTCCTAAGACCTTATAAAGTCTTTAATGGCTTCATTGAGTCCTTTTGTCTTCCAAATGCACCTGCACCAACTTGAATTCTCCTTCAATGCTTGATTACCTATTCACTTGGAATTGAATTCATTTTATAACTAAGAGATCACTTGAATTGTAGGTAGACCCCTTCAAATGACAGGGTAGGCTTCCTTTTATACCTTATATATGTATTGAAAGCATTTTATCCTGATGACTTTAAATTAAAGTACTTTTTATTCTATCTGGTATTGGTGGAGTAGAGGTTGCATTGCATCATCCTAGGATACATATTTCTGCAGATACAACACAAGTTAAATGTATCCCAGGTCAATGCAAAGCAACCTCTGCTGTAGAGATCACCAAAAAATAGAGAAAGAACTTTAATTTAATGCCATTAGGATGAAAGTCTTTATTCAAGATAGATAAATGGTATGCAACTAGATTTATTTGGAATGCATTACCCAAACACGACAATCAATTAGTCACCTTTGAAAAGAAAGTGGTATGATGAAATATTTAGACATAAAATAGATGAAATGCACTCCATACTACTACTGCACAATATTTTGGTCGATGATATTTTTAAAATAGTAAAGGAAGGTGTATGGAACAACCAAATTCTGATCATTATAAATAATGAATATTTTAAGATCCTTTTATGATATGTAAGTTGAAAATATTTTATGAAAGGTCCCTAAATGAATACACTTTAAACTGATTTTAATATACCTTGACGTGTGCAATATGGAAGGTTTGTATTCTTAATCTCCTGCCCATTTCTTAATTTAAAAGATGATATCTTTATTAACTTGATTTCTCCTTCAATTCTTGATGAATGCTTGATTACATGTTCACTTGGAATTGAATTGATTTTATAATTAAGAGATCACTTGAATTGTAGGTAAACCCCTTCAAATGACAGGGTAGGCTTCCTTTTATACCTAATATATGTCTTGAAAGCATTTTATCATGATGGCTTTAAATTAAAGTACTTTCTCTTCTATCTGGTATTGGTGGAGCAGAGGTTGCATTGCATCATCCTAGGATACATATTTCCACAAATACAACACAAGTTAAATGTATCCCAAGTCGATGCAAAGCAACCTTTGCTCCAGAGATCACAAAAAAATAGAGAAAGAACTTTAATTTAATGCCACCAGGATAAAATTCTTTAATCAAGACAGATAAAATTTGAGTTTGATTATCATCATTTACTTTGCCAAATTCTTCACATGTAACTCCTGAATCAATTTCCTACTCACAAGAATTTTATTATGTCTCAAATATAGGGAAACATAAGGCTTCAAATAGAAAACTTGAACATGCAACTAAATCCATTGACTAACCAGAAGAACAAAATTAAGAAATGGTTTGATCATCTGAGAGATGTTGTAGACTTGCAACTCACCAGCTAAGTTTTTGCGGGTAAGAATTTTTTTTGTTTTTGTTATGGTTGTGGTGTTTATAGGGAGACATTTACAAATTTATATCTATTTTCACTATTTAATGGTTTATGGGTTTGTAATGGTAATTTAATGTTCCTTCATATTTTTGTATATATTCTTTATAATAGCCTATTATATTGATTTGTTCTATTATGCATAATGGTGTGGGTCAGATGACTTTGCCATCGGTGCATGAAAGTATTGAACGAGTTATACTTTTAAAAATTACATGAAACATTTTTAATTTATTTGATTCAGTTTTATTTGCAAAAAATGATTATCAATGATGTTTCATTTCTCCAAGAATTGTCTAGGATCTTTCCATCAGATAATATGTAACATTGAATGACTAAATCTTTTCATTACAAATGCTTATTTTATTTAATTATTATCTGAGCGTGAATTAAAATTTATATCTATACGGAAGTAGAACATACAAGTTGAAGAGTCATGTGCAAGCAAATTTCCTAAAAGAAAGCAAGCAGGCATTATCTTGAATGACATGGAAACAAGCTCATCAGCTGCCTAGAAGAGAGCAATTGGAGAATGGGAGAGGAAAGTGTTTAAGGGTGATAAATAGATAGATAGTATGCAATACAAAAAAACAATGTCTGGAGTGTCTAATGTGACGTCTCTAATTTATGTCCGGAGGGACTAACTGGTTTTGGAGATCCTGTGAAACCTATTGGACCACACTTGGAGGAATCAATGTGTTCATGCAAGGAGCACCTTTTTTCTATTATGAGAATGATACTTTTGCACCGAGGGATATTTGGAAGTCAATATCCAAAAATTTCTATAGTGTGGAACCAGAGTTGGCAGACTTGAAGTAATTTTCAGCTTTCAGAAGACCAAGAGGTTATGTACACAATCTCCCAATAGAAGAGAAATTTCAAGCATTACCTCTCCCCCCCATGACTATTCAGGAAGCACTTCCTCAGACAAAGGACTATTGGCCTCCATGGGATCAAAGAAAAAAATTGAAGCATAGACTCTAGATGATGTGGTGGTGTCCTTCGTGAAGAACTCTGCACTATAATTGAAAATTCATGAGGGAAACTGCAAGATAGTGAAGAGAAATACAAGCTTGAAAAGTGGGAAGAATGGATCTTGGTTTGGGTGGGGCCAAGTTAGGTGGCTCCTCTAGAGGTTGACGAGATAGAAATCATATTAGGATTTGAAAAAGATCACACTCGTGGAACTTCGTGTGCGAGTGATCGATTGTGGTGTTTGGGTAATGCATTCCAAATAGATACAGTTGCATGCCATTAGGATAAAAGTCTTTAATCAAGACATTACCCATTTGGAATGCAACTGTATCTATTTGGAATGCACTACCCAAACACCGCAATCGATCACTTGCACACGAAGTTCCACGAGTGTGATCTTTTTCAAATCCTAATATGATTTCTATCTCGTCAACCTCTAGAGGAGCCACCTGACTTGGCCCCACCCAAACCAAGATCCATTCTTCCCCCACTTTTCAAGATTGTATTTCTCTTCACTATCTTGCAGTTTCCCTCGTGAATTTTCACTTATAGTGTAGAGTTCTTCACGAAGGACACCACCATATCGTCTAGAGTCTATGCTTTAATTTTTTCCTTTGATCCCATGGAGGCCAATAGTCCTTTATTTGAGGAAGTGCTTCCTGAATAGTCATGGGGGGGAGAGGTAATTCTTGAAATCGGTCTTCTACTGGGAGATTGTGTACATAACCTCTTGGTCTTCTGAAAGTTGACAATTATACTTCGAGTCCGCCAACTCTTGTTCCACTCTATAGAAATTTTTGGATATTGACTTCCAAATATCCTTCGGTTCAAAACCATCATTTTTATAATAGAAAAAAGGTGCTCCTTGCATGAACACATTGATTTCCTCCAAAGCGTGGTCCAATAGGTTTCATAGGAACTCCAAAACTAGTTAGTTCCTCTGGATATAAATTAGAGACGTCACATCAGACACTCCAGACATTGTTTGTTTCTATTGCATACTCTCTATCTAATTATCACCCTTAAACACTTTCCTCTGACATTCTCCAATTGCTCTCTTCTAGGTAGCTGATGAGCTTGTTTCCATGTCATTCAAGATAATGCCTGCTTGCTTTCTTTTAGGAAATTTGCTTGCACATGACTCTTCAACTTGTATGTTCTGCTTCCGTATAGATATAAATTTTAATTCATGCTCAGGTAATAATTAAATTAAACAAGCATTTGTAAAGAAAAAATTTAGTCATTCGATGTTACATATTATCTAACAGAAAGATCCTAGACAATTCTTGGAGAAAGGAAACATCATTGATAATCATTTTTTGCAAATAACACTGAATCAAATAAATTAAAATGTTTAATGCAACTTTTAAAAATAGAACTCGTTGAATGCTTTCATTCATCGATGGCAAAGCCGTTTGACCCACATCATCTCTCATTGTCGGAATTCCAATGAGGATGTTGTGCATCCGACGACACTCCTCTATTGGAATTTTATCCTTTGGAGTCAGAATTCCGACGATAGGCCGAGATCGCAATGGTATTCTTTCAGGGCATGAGCATCCATGGTGGCCGTCGGAAAGGTTGGAGGTGATGTCGGGATTGCAACGACCACAAGGATAGTTAGAACTTCCAACACAAAGTTTTCGACGGCTTTTTTTGTTGGTAGTGTGACAAAATTGTGTCAGAATTTCGACGATTTGCCGTCGAAATTTTGACCCGAATGTACTAGTGTCTATATTTCAGCACATACGACTTTTAAAATTTATTGAAAAATATATATTTAGTTAAAAAAATATATCCATGCACTAAAGTTTCAAGATATCAATATACACAAAAAAATTGAAGAAAACACATAAAATTTACTAAAGTGTGGTGGCTTGTGTAACTTCAATTTTAGCATTTTATCTAACTTTAATTTCAATATTTTATCAATAACTAAATTATAGTGTTTACATTATACAAAAACTACATTCAAATAACTTTTTAAATTTTTGTTAAAATAACAAACATAAAATAGACAAAAGAATATTATTTTTATTAGTTTACACCATTTCAAAATTCAAACACATATATTTCACTTTCTATTGATTTAATTTAAAAAGTTGAATCAACATTGACCATTTCCTTTATTAAAGTGTGACACAACTTTGTTCTTTTACCCTTTTATTTGGCCATTGCTTTACAAAGCTAGAAATGGATAAAATAATAAAATACCGATTTGACATCGCACCATCACCAAAATTAAAAAAAATACACATACACAATTAAATTTTGTAGAAAATATCAAGCTGGTAAGTTGTTGTAATACGAAACACTAAGCAAATCTAATTGGAAGATCCTTCGATGCCATCTATTGATGAGAGTATCATATTTAGGAGTCCATGATACATATCCTATGCTATGTCTTGTCTATACCTCTAGATTTTGTATGTGTTCATCTTACCTACTGCGCTAGATCCTGCTCGGACAAAATTTCTCGACAGCCAGAAAATAACCATAGTTTAACAACGTGAGACAATTTTCTGATGTGGGGTACCCCCATAGGGGATATCCTATCGGCTAATTAATAGTATTTATCTTTACCATTTATTTGTATGTTTCAAATAGGTATTGGGAGAATGCACAAAATGCATGAGAATTGCATGGACCAAAGATAAGTCTAGTTAAGGTCTAATGTAAAGTTTTGTTATCTTTATATAGAGATCTATGATGGTCAAAATATCAAGTTTGTAATGTAGAAAAAAGACCTCATTAATAAGGTATCATTTAATCTAGTTTTTATTTGATTAAATAAAAGAATTTCATGCTTGTATTTCTGGATTTCTTTGCTTGAGTGCAAATATGTTTAATCTCTATTTTGAGAATCCGCATATGGTTTCAAAGCAGGATAATATAGGGGTATAGAACAGTTTAATGTTGTTTTGCAGAGCAAGGTGAAGCATGCAAATTTTAAGAAGCAGTAAGATAGTGGGATAGAGGTTAGATAAGATGTAAAAAGATTTGTCAACCAAGAAAAGAGAAGAAATATTCTTAGTGAATTAATTTTGTAGAAGATTGGGACATATTTGAAATTGCAAAAATTTGAGATCCAAAAAATAGAGTAGGTTAAAGAAAAGAAAGAAAATCATGGAAGTTATCTAAGTAAAAATTTTTATAGCAAGGACAAACAATAAAAGGAGAGAGATGTTTGTAGTCATTTATGAAGCTCGATCAATAATTCTAAGAGGAAGAGAATTACAAGTTTGTGGAGACTGCACAAAAAAATAACATTGCAAAAAAATTAAAAAGGAATCATCAGTTCACTGCTAAAAGATACTACTATCCCCTAATTATGAATATGAGAGTCAAAGAAAGAAAAAAAAAATGAAATAACAGAAAGAAAAAATCACTGCAAGAAGGGAAATATTGTAGAGTTGATAGTTTGAAAGATCTCTATCAGTCAAGGAAATGTTATTAACATTGTTGCACAAAATTAAGGGTTTGAATAAGTAAGCAAAAGATAATTGGTAATTGTTGAAAGCCAAAGTTGTGGCAGATAGAGAGGGAAACTGCTAATCCAGGCATCTGTAGCTAAGAGAGAGGCAATTTGTAGACAGGCCAAATAAGTGTGAAAAAATAGAAAAAAATATGAAGGTGTGTCAATCAAGTGCATAAAGTGAGTTCTTATATTACAATGGGGAAGTTAGGTTAAAAAGTGAACAAACAAAATGTAAGTTTAATCTATGAAAAAGATTGCTTGAAAGATGAATTGATGGAATTTAAGAAGTCTAATTCAAAGTTGGTAGAAACTATAAAGGAGTTGAGAAAGGATATCTATGAAAGTTAATGTGATAATGATATTCTTCAAAATAATTTGGATAAAGTTAAAATGAAGTTGGAGAAATTCATAAAAACAAGTGATGATTTGGAAAAGAAGTTGAATTTGTGAAAATAGAAAATAATCTTTTGAAATCAAAGTGATCAATTTGTGATGTCTCATGTGGCACAAAAGATTTGTTTCGTTACCTTGAATAATCATTTGATGTGGAATGTACCAAAAGTCTCTTTAGGTGAAAATGGTGAAGTTGAAGGTAAGGATGTGTTTGCGTGTACAAGAGTAATTTGTGATACTAATAGTGAAGGATGTTTTGAAAATAATATTGGCCTTAAGATGATGTAGAAAATGGGATATAAATGTTGGACATGAAACCCAATAGTCATTATGCTTTCCCTCCAAATATCTTAGCTTTTCAGATTCTACATATTGTTATTATAATCACATATAAAAGGCATTTTGTTGTTGTATGTAATCATCTATATTGTCCTTCTTTGAGAGTGGGCATAGTCTTTATGGCAAACCACTTTAAATCTGCATTTATATCTTGTTTATGGTTTCTAAATCTTTGATTTTTTTATGAATTTTATTTTATCTTATGTTATTAATTTTAACAATTAGTATCAGAGTTGGTTGTGTTGAGTAGGACATATTCGAGTTTGAGTGGAAGCAATGGCAAGTGAAGAAGGAAAGGTCGAAAAAGTTTAATGGTTAGAATTATCCATTGTGGAAAATGCAGATGGAGGATTTCTTGAAGCAAAAATATTTGTGGCAACCATTACAAGATAAAGCCAAGAAACTAGCATCTATGTTAGATGAAGATTAATATATTCAGATAGACAGGAAAGAACTAGGAGAAATTCAATTGTTCTTATCTCCTTTTGTCACATTTAACATATCCAAAGCAACAACAATTGCTGAATTGATAAGTTTTTTGGATAAATTATCTAAAAAACCTTCAACATCAAATAAGGTATTTCTGATAAAGTTGCTATTTAATATGAAAATAGTTGAAGGTACTTTTCTACTAGAACACTTAAATAATTTTAATATTGTTACTAGTTAGTTCACTTATGTTGAAAAAAAATATGATGAAGAAGTTTGGACTCTATCAGTTTTGTCCTCTTTGCCAAAAATTTAGGATAACTTTGTTATG
This sequence comes from Cryptomeria japonica, assembly GCF_030272615.1. Taxonomy (NCBI): domain Eukaryota; kingdom Viridiplantae; phylum Streptophyta; class Pinopsida; order Cupressales; family Cupressaceae; genus Cryptomeria; species Cryptomeria japonica. Next base: position 291,074,930 of record NC_081411.1, on the reverse strand, counting down.
GAAATTAGTAACATTGTTTTTGGTTTAAATACCTTAAAATTTCATGATGTTGTTGGTACAATTCAAAGTGAGGAAATTCTAAGGAAGAGCACAAGTGAGACTACAGGATCAACTAATGCTTTAATTATAGATGACATGGGATAATAAAAAGAAAGAGGAAAGAGTTAAATAGATCATGAGGAATTACAATGTAGGTCAAAATCCAAAGGAATAGATGGTGGTAAGAAAGAGGAAAGAGTTAAATAGATCATGAGGAATTACAATGTAGGTCAAAATCCAAAGGAATAGATGGTGGTTGTTGGTATTGTGGCAAGCAAGGCCACATCAAAAAGAATTGTTGAAACTATAAGGAAACAATAAATCAGTCACAAGAACAGGACACCAATATAGCATATGATCAAGAAGATGCATGTATTCTTATTTTAACCAAAGAAGAAATTGCAACTGTTGTGTGGGTTCTTGATTTAGAAGCATCATTTCATGTCACTCCCTACAAGGAGTATTTTAAAAAATCTAAAAAGCGGTGACTTCAGTCAGATTTTTCTTGTTGACAATACATCTTAAAATATTATTGACCTAGGGGACATTTCATTAAAATATAAAAAATGGACATGGTTGTTGAGGGATGTTAGTATATTCCTCAGCTCAAACAAAATTTAAACATTGCTAGTCAATCGAGTTCTCAAGGATGTGAAATTAGTTTTTGAATCCAATAGGTGGAAAGTTAAAAAAGGGGTCTTGGTAATTGATCAAAGTAGCAAATTAGGCACCTCATATGTAGAAGAGGGTCATATTGAAGCAAACTAGGAGAAAAAGAAATATACAATGAGAAATTATGATTCTAGATATCACAATTACAATTCCACATATAGGAAACTAAAAGGACAAGTAGTCCCTAGTGAGGAAACAACTCTTGTTACTGATGAATATGAAATTTTGTCGATGGAAATAGATGAAGATCCTATTGAAGATCTTCAGATGGCTAAAAAAATTGCATGGGATGATGGTGAAGAACCCTAAAAAGAGATTAATAATGTGTTGATGGACAAATAGTTTATGCAAGATGAAAGTGAGATTACATGGGTAATGGTGGACAAGCATCTCAAAGGATTTAATTCCAATCTAGATCCTTGCAATCTAGAGGAATCTGATTTTTTTTTGGAGATTGGTCAAAATGGGGGAGCTGGTGATTTTAATCATAATCTAAGATTTGCAGTGAATATGATCTCCACAAGACCCAAAACATGTGTTTCCATAAAAAATTGATATGAAGGATCTATTAATTGTATTCAATAATATTATAAGATTGCTTTACTAGATTCCATTATGATTTCTCTAAGTTTCATGCTAGAGAGAGATAAATTGATGCTAATTGATAATGATACTGAGGAGAATGTTGATACTCGCTTCGATTTCTCAAGCAAGGAGGTTGTGGTCATGTCCATTACTCTCATCATAGCATATGCAATGTAGCAGTAGATGTTGGCAATGCAAGATATGTTGGAGGGATTTCTCACTAATAGTGTTGACATTGTGTCATTGACTACCATGATTGTGGGATATGTGTAGAACACCCAAATGGAAAAGCTAGTAGAGCTCTCATGGAATAAGAGAAAACCCAGTTAATGCATTTGGTGGGATTGTGAGATTTAATACAAAAGTTACTAAGGAGCTTGCTAAGGAAATACGAGAATTTAGAAGTCCACTAGATGGATAAACATGAATATTCTATGAACTTGCAGTTGCAACAAAGTATACCGAAAAAGCTCAAGAAAGAAAGGTTAGTACCAAAGATCCATCCAAAGAAGAAGAAGATAGGGCTCACAGATTCAAGGGTGGTCTCCTTGATGAAACGGTGTGGGCTTTGATCAGTTCGATGGATAGAAATTTTGACAGCACAAAAGAAAGCACTAAGTAGACCCATGAAAAGATAAGAGCGACATTTGAGGGTGATAAAGAGAAGAATGCATAGAGTATTTTGCATGATATGGAACAAAAAATAGAGAGAGCAAAAATGGGCATTGGTAAGGCACAAGAACATCTTGACGAAACCAATCTTCATGTTGATAAGATAAATAATATCATGGAAATTAATGTTTGGGTCACTTTATATGAGAGTTTTGATAAGGTGGAGGAATATAATAAAATTTATGAAGTTAATAATTAAAAGACAAAATTAATCTTATTCTAGAAAGTAAAATTGTTTTGAGTTTTGAAGCAAAAGATGTTCAACTGCTCAGTTTCATTAACTCTTACATAGCTTCGAGATTACTCATTTGAAGTTCTTGAAGAATATTTTGAGAAGTTGAAGTCTTGCATACTTTTTTTAAAGATTGATTACAAAGAAATGTCATTAATTAATATGCAAGGGATATGTGAGATTGTTTGTTTGCAGTAATGGTTTCATTTGAAGTGGGAGATTTGTTGGATATGAATCCCAACAATCACTATGCTTTCCCTCCAAATCTCTTGGCTCTTCACATTCTACTTATTGTTTATATAGTCACTTATAAAAGACATGCTACTATTGTATGTAATCATCTAAAAGATAGTAAATGATATATTGCCCTACTACAAGAGTGGATGTAACCTTTATGGTGAACCACTATAAACCTAGTTTTATATCTTGTTTATGGTTCCTAAATCTCAGAATTTGTTACAATTTTTTTTTTTATCTATTGTCAATTATTTTAACAATAAAATAAAAGAATAGAATAGCAAGGGCAAGGAATTAAATAGCCCATTAAGCCAATTATGAGACCAAGGTATGAAGGTCTTGGATATGGTAAGAAAGATCAATCTAATGTTGCCAGCATTACAAGTTCAAAAAAATTAGTTCAAAGTAAAGAATGCATGTTGTGTTTGCACAATCATAGGGAACGACATAAAGTAAAGAAGTGTTGGGACCTTCACCCTTGTTCGAGAATCATTGTGAAAAATAATGTTGCAATAAAGAGAGGAATAAACAATATATAAAAAATTGTATGCAGATTGATTATGGATGGATTGATGAATCCAATTGGAGAAAAGTCACTAGTATGATTAGAAGATTGTATAAGCTAATTGTTTGCATGTTAAGAAAGACACTGATCAAACACAGTTTGGAAGTTGAGTCTTATTTAGAGAAAGGAAGGGAAATGATGCACAATGAATTGCAAAGGTTTGAACTTTGCCACATTGAATTATCTTCTACAACAAGATCACATCAAGTTGCAAAGATCCAATTTGTCAAAGCTTTGATATCAAATTATGAGTCTCAACATCAAAGGGGAGTAATGCATGAACCTCACTACCATGCACTATTATTTGGATTCCAATGCACAATTTGATATTTAATTTATGTTTAGTTTATTTTTCAGATAACTATTAATAGCATTTGATTTTACCATTTACTTACTAGTTTCAAATATTTGCTTGGAGAACACAAGAAACGCATGATAATCGCATGCACCAAAGTTAAGTCCAATTTCAATCAAATTTTAGGGATTGTTATCTTTATATAGAGATCACTGCTGGTCAGAATATGAAGTTTGTAATGCAGGTAAAAAGACCTCATTACTGAGGCGCCATGTAATCCACTTTTGATTTGATTAAATAAAAGAGTGATTTGCGTTCTCTGTATTTCTGTGTTTCTTTGCCTAAGAGAAAATCTGTTTAATATCTAAGTCTTAAGAATCCACAACTAGAATGGGCAAAATCTTCCCGGAGTTGGGAATGGTGGCTACAGATTATAAAGAAATGAAATGGATAGAGACAATCGGCAACTTTGATATCACCAACGTGAGCCAATTGACAAATCGATAATATAAAAACAAATTTTTCTTCAAAATCAATTCAGACTTCCGGAAAACCCCACTGCCAAAACCTGCTCTAAGAAGACTGTAGCTGATTATGGAAGAGGTGAGCGCATACGCCATTTTCTCCCCTCTAGGAGGAACAATGAACAGGATAACTGCCACTGCATTGCCGTTTCCTCAGCGGGAGGGGACATTGTTCGATATTCAGTATAAGGTAACCTGGACTGATTGAAGTGAGGATGCATGACTACACTGAATGGATGAGGAAGGTTTACAAATACATGGAGCCTTATGCTTCCCATTCCCCGAGGGCTGCGTATGTGAACTATCTTGACCTTGATCTGGGTAGTGCCTTTAACGGGAGTGCTTCTGTTGAAGAGGTGAGAGCTTGGGACAACAAGTATTTCCATAACAATTATGAGAGGCTTGTAAAGGCAAAAACCCAGGTGTATCCCCAAAATTTCTTCACAAATTTTCAAGCATTCCTCCTCTCGCCGATTAAAGGTTATTCTAGATTTGTATTGGCATGATAAGGCGCCGTTTAAAGCTATGAAATTATTCACCAGCTTTATGTGCAGCACTGTATAACGCACTAGCCAACATTTTAAAGTCGTTTATCTCTTCAATCTCACAGTAATACATTCTAATCTATTTGTCTTACGGCGCCTCCACATGTGAACGCGCCTCATCTTTGAAAACTCTATGTTTAGTACCATTAACCATGAATTTTCATATGTTTTGTCGATTTAAGATATGGTCAAATTTTATCTTTGGAATTTAATATGAATAAAATTAATGTTTAGGGGGATGAGTTCTTATGAATCATTATTAATGAAATATGAATACATAAAGATTAATTAATTTTTTATTTTTTAAAATATTTTTTAATGTGAAAATTCAGTCAAATATTTTTTAAAGATACTCAATGAAAAAGTAGTAATTGGTTTCCTAGGTCGAAGTGAACCATGAGTGACACACATAGGATAATCCATAAGAGAACAAGAATGTCTAGGATGCAGTGCATTAAAATATAAGTTTATGAGGAATTAAGGGTGGACAAGTTTTAAAGGTGTGAGCATGGAAAGTTATCATTACTTCCATACTATCCTCATGTACACTATGGCTACAAAATCAACAATAAAAACATTTCCAAAACTTACAACTGAATTATAGCATTAACAAGATGCATCAAACTATTATACATGAGTCTATTGATGTTTCCCTTATTTGGGTAAGACTTTTGTATTTTGTCCCTATAGTTTAGGTATAAAATAACTTATGAGGCAATTGGTAATGCTATGGACCATTTCCTTAAGGTGGACCTAGATACTTGTAATTTCACTCATACTTCCTTTGCTTGTATCTTAGTGAATATGGATCTAACAAAAGCTTTAATTTTGGGTTAGATTGTTCTAGAGGTGAATCAACCATCATGAACTCAAGTGATAGATTATGAGGGCTTTCCTTTTCACCATAGATGTTTTGTCACTTTACATTTAGCCTCTACTTGTCCCTATGGCTCTTATCTAAGGTCTTCGTCTACTTGGTAGAATAACGCTCTTTCAATATAGACCTCATAGTTTTCCTTTATGACTCAAATGATGGGTCATAATTCTATTGATTTGATGCATCTACCTACTTCTTCAACTATTTTGGATGCCCTAGATGTTGTAATCCTCTTTTTCTACCCCAAAGATGCCCCATGGCTTGTGTAATTATCCTTTTCCTTTGGTCATTCCTAACACTTAGTCCCAATTGAAAGATTTATCTTCCTCTTTGCTTGGTTCTCATTTAGGTGGAGTCTCCTTACTTCATTTTGATGATGCTTTCTCCCTTTCTCCTAAAATTTTGCTTGTAATGTTTCAACTTTGTGGATATTTGTTTGACATAATAATAAAGGTTATTCTTTGATGATATATCCCTCTCAATTAGCTCCTTTGGAGGTGAAGTTGCATTTCAACTTAGATTTAATTTATTTTCTCAGTCTACTTCCCATTTTTAGCTAGTTATTTGGTTTTTGTAGTAAGATTGTTGTCCTTCAAGATTTTTGTTGTGTTGTTTGGATCCTCTATTGGTTTTTATTTGTTGTTGGTTACCCCTTCAGTAAACTTTTTTTTTTTCTTAGGATGTTTATATTTGGAAGAATATGTTTAGAGCTTAAAATGAATACACATCATGTAACGCCCCACCAAGGAATCCCAAAGGATATAACCTAACTAGCGCAACTAAGAAGAGAATTTTTTTTTAAAAACATCTTAAAGTGAATTCTAATGCAATGCTCAATAAGTGATAACAAAAAATACTCAAATGCACAAGAGGAAAGAAATAAAACCAAACCATCCTCTAGGGTTCCTTAATAATGTTACTAAATAACTCACAAAAACATAAAAGGAACTATATCTATCATCATTACCCATTAACCATATGTTATGAGATGAGTATTAATGACAAAGTTAACACATCCTAAAAGATTCATTAAAAATTTGATTTCATAATGATAAGAGACTAAATGAATTCATTTAACTTTAAGTCTAGGTTCATTTTAGGACCCAAATCTAAATGTTCCTATGATTCTTTACAATAATAAATGACTAAGACATTCTTTATCCAAACTAATCAATAATATCATTAAGCCTATTTATCATAAATTCTACAAAATTATTTCCCTTAAATCACATCCTCATTACATCAATGTTTACATTATCCACCTAAAAGGTGTGTTCAATATTACAAATACATTTGATATACATATTACTTAACAAAAATATAATTGTATATGAATATATATATGATCTACAAACTAATATATATCCAAGAGAAGCTAGTTGAGAGAGAAGAAATGCTAATCCATGCAACAAACTATTTCAAAATACTTGATGGAAGTAGGTAACTACCACCCACCCATGTAGACCCCGAAGGACCGCCTCCATGCGAGGAGATATACATATCGCCCACATTCACATAAGAAAGGGATAAAGATAAATAAAATCACTACCTACAACCATAGGATAAGAATAACAAATAGGTAACATAAATATGATCAACATAACAAAGATAAATCCACAAGAGAACTCTGCATGATAACTCTAGAAGACTTACAAATTACAACACAAGAGTAGGACACTAGTTCTTACGAGTGAATAGAGTGATCACATAAATTTCTATGGTTTATCTTGGTAGGTCCCCATAGAATCCAAACCCCATCCTAGGTTATCCTAGTAGTCTCTCCCGACCCCTAGCCTCCATAGAAGACTCATGTGGAAGAAACATACCTTTCGTGAAGACAAGGAAATTGATCTTGCCATTCCAAGCCTTCCCAAACTCATCTTAAGAATCAACAAGCACTCAAGGCCATGAGTGAGGCATACCATTATCTTGATTAATGTGAAATGCTACCCAAACCACTATGTATATTAATTAAGGTCATCACTTGTTAAAACAACTCTCTCGATGGGTTATCTTGACAATCACTTAGGATCCCAATCCCCATGGAGAGCCACTCTCCCTTATGACACTATGGATACTTAAACCCAAATCAATTAATAGGATGAAACATGAATCATCAATAATATAATATCATAATCTAATTTAAATAAGTCTCTCAACAAAGATCTAAAACGTCATTGCATCCATATAACATTATAATCAATATCTCAACATAGGAGCTCATAGGGTTCAAACCAACACAGGATTACATAGAGATAACACCATAATATAATAAAAAAACCACATAAATCCACAAATTAATCCACTTTAGCCAATATAATCCAATTTTGATTGACAGTAGAGAATGAACCTCATACCCAACCTATGGAGCTCTAGGAGACACCTAAAATGATGAATAAGGTTAAACAACAAGTACAAGACTCAAGTTTAAATGTCTTGAAAAGTATTAAGGATTTATTTGATATTCTAATATTCCATCAAAAATATATTTATGATTCATTTTAAATCTGAAAATTAATTCACAATAAATCTTGCGAAACCAATTGAAAACAACAAAACTGATCAACTAGACTTGCACAAACACCAATTGAATGCAATCTTATAGGACATCATGGAAATGCATTTTTGATATTTAATAAAAAAAATAGAAGGTGTGAAATGTGACTTCACAAAGAATAAAATGATCTATATTTTATTCCCAAAATCTCTTCCCAACCCACAAAATAGTGATAAAACTACACTACTCAATTCACCCAAATCACCACAAACTGATTTTGTTTTAATTGCAAATAGAAATAACCGCACATAATTAAGATTGTAGTCATATTAAGAGAAACATAACTTTGAAGAATATCAGCAAGACCCTTCACAACAAGAAATCCATACAACTATACTTGAAGATCACTGAAAACATGTTCACAAAGATTTCTTATAGAAACAACCCCTAAAAATTCAAGGAAAAACATATAGCTTAAAAGAAAAACTTAATGTACATATTCAAAATTTCAGACACTTTCAGATATGATAAAAAAACACTTAAAATTTAATTTTTCCATTGCAAAAATATAAAAATAAAATAATATTCAAGATTAACTCAAACACTACCTCAGATCACGTGAAAAAAAAAAGGAAGAACAAAGGAGAGAAAAGGAAGTGTGAATCCTCTCACATAAATAGAAGAGAATATCCAACCATCAAGAAAGTAAAAGTGAAACAAAAAAACTCTAGAGCCAAATCCTCAAACCAACAAAGAAACAATCTCTAAAAATTTCTCTCCAAGTTTGTACAAGAATGAGGGAAAAATCTCTTCCAAAACCCCCTCAAATTCTAACATCAAATTCCCAAGTCATTCTTCATAAAATTGCAGAATATTTTTCCAACAATAACTATCATTCATTAGCAGCCAATATTCCCCAAATCCTTTCTCACAAATAGCCCAAAAGAATCTTATTCAAACCCTCCACAAAACTCTTTCAAAATTTCCAGCCAAAAAATCTTCCATGCTCTTCAAAAATAAAAAAACAAATAATAATAGTTCCCTCATAACCAATTCACAAGAACAACCAATTCTGATCCTCCAAAATCATTAATTAAATTTAATAAATTTTAACTCCCACATAGCTAGTCAAAAATCAAGAAACATTAAAACATAAAACACTCTCCAAAGTTTAAATGGGTGAAATTAGGGTTCCCCACCAAAACCAATTCAAACATAAAAATACCATAGAAAATATAAATACACCTCCTTAAAAATAGCCACCATAAAATATACAACCATAAACATTAATGAAACAATATAAATGATACATTATGTGCCTAAATATGAGTACTTGTAATATATATGTATAAATAGTTAATACTTTTTTCTTGTTTTTTTAAACTATGCCTGGTAAACATTTTAACATGACCAATGACGCTGGCACGACACGCCCTCCGGCTCCACGTGAATGCTTTTTGACTCGGAGCTATGAACTGGTGAGGCCACAAATGGGGGACATCATCCCCACATTTCACTTGTTCAAATCCGCGAGCACAATGGCCCAACAAAGGCACAAGGCCTTGCAAGCACAATGGCCCAGCAGGGATTTGAACCTTGGTGGTTGCTTCACCAACGAAGTGTTTAAACCACAACACTACATGTCCGAAGACATAAATAGTTAATACTTATTAATAAAATGCAAACCTTGCAATTAATATTCATAATTAATAATTAATACAAAAGACAAGGATAAAAAATTCATGTGAACATATACATCCAAACATAACTAGGGTTATTAGATATTGCCTTAATGGCATTCTAATAAGGTAACCACATGACTAGGGTTTTTGCCCTTCTACAGAACAAAGGTTATAGGTTGGGTAATTGGGTCAATCCAATATTTCGCACAACCACCATCATAATTATTTATGCATTCTCTGACTAATAAAACTAGGTGGAGTCTATGACCTGTACCTATAGCTTGCATCACAAATGCAAAAATATGCAAATATAACATACACAACATGTACACACACATCAGTGAAGGGAAATTCTAACATCATGTCTCTCCTAAGAGAGTGATAAGACATCATCCCCTCACACGATAATCAAGAACACACACATAATACATGAATCCAATCTCAATGCATAACAACTATCATAATCAATCACATCTTGATATCTAACTGAATCCATTATAGAATGGGTTAGTATCCATACAATAATATGCATCACCTATTCACTTATTATTCATAAAGGAAGATAATCAAAATCCATTGCAACACAAACATGAATATGGCATATATAAACTTTAACATCATAGAAAAGTCTCATAAGGATAAACCATCATCCATAGCTAACAAGACCACTAGAATTAGGATTAGCACCTAATATCGACTCATAAGTAGTACACATGGAAGAGGTATCACACATAAAGCTAACTTCAAAATTATTCTAGAACATAGAATCAACATCATCAAAGTAATCATAATGAATCTACCAATACCAAAGAGAATATCAAAATAAAGAATAAAAGAAGATGCAAGGATCATCAAGAGCATAAACAAACTCATAAATATATGAATATCTTACACAACCAATCACAAAGGAGGGACCGAGGAGGGGCACTACATCCTCCTCCCTAGGACTCAACTTACTTCTAGAAGTCACAAAGCTATGATAAAATATGCATGCATTAGTCTTAAAAATTTATTTGAATATTATTAAATTATGCCTTTCCTCCAAGTTAAATACAAGCATCTAAACTAATCTCCTCATAAAAGGATTCATCAACCAATAAAAATAATAATAAAATATTCTAAGTCCAAATCTTTCCTAACTCAAAGTAAGATAATAACAGCAAAAAATTTTCTTTACTTCCTCTAATTATTCAAATTGGTACACTAATAAGAGTTTAAAACAAGATATTTCCCTTCTCAGTAAGTACAATAAGCACACTACTTCACTCAAATCTCTTCTAGAGACCATCACTAATAATATTGTTGCAAGACTTAACTTTTCAATCATAAATCCTATCACCAAATTAGTAAACACAAATCATAGTAACTCACATTTTCAAGCATAGAAATATCTTTTAGCATCTAAATAAACACAAGTAAGAAGACAGATATACATTTTACACCACACCTTACCATAGACACTCCCCCATATTATTGAAGAAGTCACACCATACACCTATGACAAGTAGAAAATTTTCTCAAAACAAGTTTCCTCAAAGTGAAATATAATAAAGATATCAACCATTAACCAAATTCTATAGTCCATAATTATAATAGAAAACATGATTCATGGCTCTTTTAGCCAGCAGATGCTCTTGTGAAATTCCACAAAAACAAACGGTAGAGATATTCACCAAGAATGTCAATAGAGAAATTGGTTATGACTTGAGGAAAGCTTGTTTGTTCACTTTTAAGAACGTCATTGAGAAAGGCTTAGCAACCGAGAAGGTCTTAATTGAACAAGGAGTCATTAAGATATTCAAAGAAAACAAAGAGGACTTTAAAGGAAAAGACAAGCCACGATTTTGGAACAAGAACAAGAACACAGTAAATGATGGTGTTGTCGATGCTAACACAGTGAGACCCAAAATCATTCTTTCTAGATCAAGTTCTACAAACAACCAAATGAATACTCAAACAACTTCAAAACCACGAAGGAAATACATCACATTGGGAGAACCACTTGAATCAGTTCAAGAAGCTAGTGGAAAACAAGATAATAACAATTCCCGATAATCCTCCATATGAGCCAAAGGTCAAACCAAATTGGTGGAGTGACGATGAGTATTATGAATATCACAAGAGAAAAGGACATAACATAGGAAATTGTCATCGGGTGAAGAATATTCTACAAGATCTTATTGATAGAGGTGACATTGAGATCAGAGGACATTAATCCAATCAAGAACATGAGATGTTTAAGGAACCATTCCCTAAACATGACAAGGGAAAATCCAAAGCCACATATGAGTAGGCCAACTATACAAAAGCCTCCTATAATATGATTCAACTGTTAATCACTTTTCAATGGACAATTATGTCTCTAACATTATCATGAAGTACAAGGAACCTAAAAATTCTACCCAAAGACCAAAAGTTGTCCTAAAAGGCATTGGACCTTCTTTTGAATCTACCTCTAAATGTAATGTCACAACTCAACAACATAAGATCACTTTGCAAGGTGCTCCAGATAAAACCATCCCGCCCTCAACAACTAAACCTGAGTATGATCTGGTAGAACAGTCATGGAGGATGCCCACACTTATCTCCATCCTTGAGCTTTTATGCATGTCTCCCGCACATAAAGCCATCCTTGATAAAACTTTGAAAGAAACTTTTGTCCCCACTGATCTGAATGTGGACCAGTTTCAACCCATGGTGGGATACCTTTCCATTCCACATCCTCTTACATTCACTGAAGCTGATGACGCTTTTGTAAGCCAACCGCATAATGCACCTCTCCACATTGAATCCTTCCTACACAAACATCGAATAAAATGAGTCCTGATAGATGGATGCGATGGTCTCAATATATGTACAATGAATACTCTTAAGCAATTGGGATACTCTGAAAAGACTGTAAATTCTGCACATGCAATTACCATCAAGGAATATGATGACGAAGAGCATTCACCCAAAGGCACAATCACTTTCCCTATCAAAGTTGGGCCAGTTACAAAGGATGGAGTTTGTCAAGTCCTTGATCTAGATCTCAGATATAATATACTCTTGGGACACCCATGGATTCATGAAATGAGAGTTGTTCCTTCAACACATCATCGATGTATCAAGTTTCCACACAATGGAGTTGAAGTGACCATCAAAGCTGATCCAAACACATTCATATATTGCAACGATCTATGACCTAGATCAAAAATAATAATTTCATTCAATCGAGAGGTTGTTCCTTCATCAACATATGTTGATCCAAAATCCTTCAAAGCTTCTACATCAACAAAACTAGAGCTCAAAAAAAAATTCAAGGTTAAAGACATGGGATGTGGTGAGTATATCTTTCATGTTGATCAACTCCCACTATCTCCTAAGATATCAGTCCATAGGAACAATCTATAAACAATTTCCAAGGAATTGGGTGTGAACCACCTAGTGTTGTGGCTACTAAGTTTGAATGCAAATCTCCTCTCGTGGTGCAAGCAACTCTTGATATCAATAGTCCTAAGAGCGGTTCCAGTGAATAATCTATTAAATACATCGCCAACCCTTTTGAGAACTCACATAGCCTTACCATTTCATCTGCTCATTCCATTTCCACTCCGCTCCTAAACTTGGATCAACAAGAATCACAAAATCCCTTACTCATTGGGGATCAAAAATCAAGCTTTCAAAAGAAAAATCTAAAAGTCAAAAATAAAGAAAAGTCCTTCAGTCCAAATCAAAACCAAAAGCTATTGGACTCTGCAAAAATAAAAGTCAAGGATAAAAATCCTATGAAATAAAAATAGAAAGAGATTATCTCCCCTAATATCAAAACAATTGGGGGCAAAAGTTCTACAATTTTTAGTCAAAAAGAATACTTGTTGATCCTAAGTCTCCATCATGTCATGATACTTTCACTTATTTTCACAATCATAAGACTTCATTCCTCATCCACTTGTTCCACACATTCATCCCCTTTTGGTGATACATCATGGACCTTTAATGGAGCTTCCTCGAAGGACTTTGTTATCAGGGATGCCCAAACTTCTTTAGGTGACACACATATGGGAAAACGTAGTCCACACGCTAGTAATTCTATCTCAGTTTCTTTATCAAGGAAGATAGTCACTCGAGCTACACATCATTTAGTCAAGGAACAACACAACTACAATCATAAGGCAAAGCCTTGCACATTTGAGTAAGGTGATTTACTTATCAAGGAGAATCTAAGAAATCAACAAGACAAAGAGAAGAAGGGAAAGTTCAAACAAAATTGGCAACTAGATGGAGAACCTTTGGAAGATCCAATTAACAACAAGCACCTTTGCAGGTTTTACACATATCTCTTCATAATATCTTAATTCAAAAATACAAAAAAAAAAAGAATTAAAAAAATTTTAAAAATTAAAAAATAAATAAAAAAAAAAAAAATTATCAAAAATACAAAAAAATCAAAAAAATAACAAATCATTACTTGGTGAAAACTTGGCAAAAATGCGCCTTGTGACACAAGAAAAAAGTTGAAAAAAATAAAAAAAAGTCGAGAAATAATTTCGTCCGACGGTGAAAACCACTTCGGTGGCGCCCTGGGCAAGTACCGTGGTGAAAACCAGGTTACTGACGCCATGTGTAGAGACATTGCTCAACCCTCCTTCAGGATTTAATTTCATCCTTTCACTTTTGCACACACTCACAACCTGTCCATTCATAATAAACTTACCCATTCCCATCATGGCTTGTTATTGATCTACCTAAGATTGGTTAGCCATTCATAATAATCCCTCCTTTTCACCCCTTTCCATCCATAATAAATCAGCTCCTATCTATGGCTAAGGCAAATCCGAAGTCTAGTGTTGGGTGTGGAACTAAGAGCATCACACATTCTAAGGAGTACAGTTTCTTCTAGTTGTATCCAGTCTATCCGTGCACAATCCACAATAAAGCAACACTTGCATCACGAATCTGCAATAAAGTTTTGTCTTGTCTGCAATAAAGTATCAGTTTCACGGATTCAGTTAGTTTCAGATGAGACAATGTAGCAACAATGGGCTTCAGCAAATCAAATCTTTCAACAAACTCAGACAACATTATGGTTCAGCGCTATCTATTCTTTTGTGAATGAAAACATTGTGACCACAATCAAATAGACTTATACAAGTGACAAGAGACACTAAAATTGAGTACTACAGTGGATGTTGGTGTCGAGTCTTGGTTTTCTTTTGATTTTATCTTTTTGGTGACATGTCTTTTAGCTTTTCCAGGATGTCTCTGACTAGAGATTCTATCTCCAGGATGTCTTTGACTAGAAAGGCGAGGATGGGGTATCATCACCTATTTTTCTTTATTGTCTGTGGATTGTCTCTTAGTAATGCTATGACTTGTCCAAGGATATGAGGACACTATGAGTCTAGTATGAATTGGGGCATTCTTTGTTTGTGACTCTCTAATCTCCATGCAAATGGGTAAAATGACTTTCTGGGTCGAACATATATCTGGATTGTCATAACCTATTTTGCCAAAACAAAGCTCAATGATGATAATAGCACAAGAAGCTCTTTCACTTCCATATCTTCTATCTTCCATCCCCCTTTCTTGATTGACCTCCATCATCTTTCCTTGAGTCCGTCTAGCCTGCTATCACATAACTGAGTATAATGACACACCAAAAACATTTGCATTTCATGTAGTCTACACCTGCATTACCACATATTGGCATTTCATACATACATATAGATATCACAATTACATCACATTCTGCACACACCACTGATTAGTATATTATATACATCATGCATCTCATCCTGTACATTATCATATTCATCTGCATGCCATACATTCACATATGTATAACATATAAAAACATAAAAGAACAAAAATATTGCATTTTATCATGTACATATTTGCATCCATATCATAAGAATCATATAGAAACATGCATCACATAGAAGAAACATCACATAGGTACACATACATATAGTTTTCGTAAGGATGAATCATCTCATATATATATCTCAAAAATCACAAGTGTCATGATACAATGATGTCAAAATACATATGGCTACAATCACCCGAAGGTGTCATCATACAAAATGGTACAAAAATGATACATAGGGAGTTATCTAAGGCTATGATGAACTCCCTCCCTCAAAGCCAGTTGACCTCGATGGAGTTTGAGCCCTGGAAGGACCTACCCCAGGATCATCTCTCTTGACCCCTCTATCTAGTGGTGGTGGAGGACCCATGACCCCACCACTAGATGCCTATCTCCTGTCTCTCCCTCTAGTGGTCATCGTAGTCCGTGATGGTCTCTAGAAGCTCCTAGCCCATTGATCTGGTGGCACCACTCCATAATACAACTCTCTCTAGTAGGCTATCTCCTCCCCTACCCGTAGAACATAGGCGTATCTGCCTCGTGTGTCCTCTGTTGCCTACCTTCCCGTCCTTAGTGTGTCTCAGCCTCTGTATAGCACTGAATAGCCTGATCCCTCTCCCGCTCAGTGTCCCTTAGTTGTCTCTTGAGCCTAGTTGTATCACTCTCCAGATCCTGGATCTCATCTATATGTCCCTGGCAGATCTCCCTCAAGGATATTAGGTCATCCTCCTCCTCCCCTCTCCCCTCACCCTGTCCCTGTGGCTGCTCCTGTCCTTGTCCCTGTACCTATCTGGGAACCTGTGCTACTAGCACCTGTAATGACAATCCACCTCTACCCCTCACTACTTGCACCTGTCCCTCCTCTCCTCCATCTCTCCTCTGAGCCACTCTCCACTCGGCCACTGCACCCCACCTCCGTCATCGACCTCTACCACCACCAACCAACATGAAGCACAACATAACCTTAAATAAAGAGGAGTGAATCTTACTACCTAATACAAACACTCAATGAACTCTTCACTTACAAGATCATTCCTAGGCATCCTTATGAAATCATTATACATTAAAAATACATACATAAGAACTTATTAAAATAGGAAATTTGTAGCTCATTAACTCTTAACCATACCATATAATTCCAACTTATTTAATCCAAACACACTTCTATACAAAATTACATGTAATCTAGAAAATTACCAATGCATTAGATACAAACAATATACACATACATACTCATCCACATCATCAGAAAGTACACATCACAAGGCTACAAAAGTGGGCAAATATCTCTGGACACAAACTGACACCAAGAGCATACAAATACATAGCCTAAATTACGAGATCCATAATCTATAACTCTCACTTCATGGCTGATGGTGTTAGGCCACACATATATATGGTGAAACTGTCCATACAATGCCATAATGCCTACCCTTTGTTTATGTATGTTGGTTATCCTCCAAGAGATAGTCACCACACATAGGTGGGTAGTGAATCCTAGCTGCACAATAGCCTCACATAACCCCTTTCTCAAAGCTCCCTATGTTTGCTTTGTCATATACACTCAACCAAGTCCACCTCATACATCCTTGGAGTGGAATCACACTACAAGACTAGACCAGCATTAAAAAACTGAAAAGATAAACTATTTTAGCCACTAAAGCTCATAAATGAGAGAGAAAAGAAAATAAACTATCAATTTCAGCAATAAGATAAGAAAAACCTAGGAATTGTCAACACTAAATCAAAAGTAAGCATGAAACTACATGGAAATAAATCATAAACTATGGGTAAACCATCATAGAAAAAGATAAAAAAAGTTGTTGGTCAAACAAAACAAATAAAAATAAATCATCATCAATTACACTTTACATCACTTTGTGACTAAAAATAGCTAGCAAACAAGGAAGGAGGGAACAACCTCTAAAAACCACTCTCTAGTGAGAAGGTATACACCACATCTGAAATACACATGAATCCTCACAACACAGAGATCCACTCACTCTACAATCAAACTAAGGAGAAAATGGGCTAAGAACATACAAACCACATGAAGAGGTCCATCATAAAATGAGGTAGTGAGTACTTTCCTCAGAATGTGGAAGCTAAGGTTTCTCCATGCCACCATTACTTGTACACCACTCTGTGCAACACGAAGAGCTTGTTACTACTACTATCCCTTCATACGCTGACCTAACTACAACCCATGGGTTGATACTCAAGGGGTATCAATCAAGAAAACAACACATGGATGGTATAGTATTCTCGTACCCATAAGAAAAACATGAACTCCATGGATGATTACATACCTCACCATCCAATGGTATACAAAGCAAGTGCTGGTAATTCACAACACAAATTAAAGCACTGGTACTAGATATTCATATTTACAAGGAGTTGTCTACTAGCAAAATGTTATTACTAGGAGAATAACTTCATTACTTTATAGTTGAACACACAACAATAATATCACTCTATCAATTATAAATACTCCTGACATGCATGATACTTTTCTTCCTAACTTAACATTACTTGCAATTCACTTGTTTAATATAATTTAAAGCTAAATACTCATGACACATATAAATTAACATTTCATTATGTAGTCACATAAATCTATCCAATTTAATTAAATGAATATGTGATAGTTATTTGATTAAAAACCCACTAGCCATCAGTTAATTAAATTAACATTTAATTAATTCATCTTCAAACATTCTCCTATTAATTAAATAAATTATTCAATTTATTTTAATTAATTCTTTAAACCAAATTCAGAATCAATTTATTCTTAATTCATCTTCAAACATTCTCCCATTAATTAAATAAATTTTACAATTTATTTTAATTAATTCATTAAACCAAATTCACAATCAATTAAATGAATAAATCCTATTTATTTAATTTAATCCCCTTTCCTCTTTTAAATAAATAAATTAAAACATTTATTTAAATCATTAAATCCCCCTCACTTGCATTCTCCTAAAAATGCAAGTTGCACCTATTTGTTGAAATAAATGAATTTTATTTTAATAAAAATCCTATTTTCTCTCACCCACCAAACCCACTTGCAATCCTAATCCCCTTCTAGATTCTTCTAACCTCTTCCTAATTAACCCGATCCATCCCCTAATTATTGTCACATTCCTAAGCAACTTGGAGTCACTTCTCAAAGACTCGAAAGTCTTTGAAAAGCCTTTAATGCTTTATGTGTCCAACAAGCTAACCCCTAAAGTCTTCCAGACCACTAATGGCTCTTACATGACCATTAATGGCTCTTACATAACCATTTATGGTTAAATCCACTGGCACCCATGGTTAGGGACTTTGACCCCTAACTCAACCCCCATGTAACCCATGTGTCTCCTCAAGGATTTATTGCTTTGACCATGGTTATCCTCACTAACTCTTGCACAAGAGTTTATCCATTGGACAAAAGCATTATTCTCTCAATAATAAATTTATTCACTCAACTCAACCTTAACCCTACCTCCCAAGTTAACCCTCAGGTCATGTCAAGCATTTAATGCTTCCTCCCTCTCCCCTCAACCCCTCTCATGTTGACACTTGTCATCTTGGGATCGGGTTGAAAGTCCTTACATGGATTATAAGCCCTTCAATACTTATCCTTGTTGAGATTACTCAATCTCAACCATCCATTGCTCCATTTTACCTATAAATAGAGCTCATTTCTTCAATATCCAGATCCTGAAAACTTGTATGCATTTACCTTATAGACAATTTTAGAGAAGAACATTTAGCATAAATCACAAATATATTGTCATTTTGGACTAAAATAAATCATTTTCATTTCATAGCATCTAATATTAGTTTGTTTTACACTTGCATAGCATAGTTAATCATTTTCGATCTTGAACCTCCATAAGGCATCCATAGTGCAAAAAGCTGTTGAGAGCTACACTCGTTTGGAACTTGGAGAGGAGAGGAACAAGGAAGGAGCAGCTACCAACATGGTAGAGAGCATCTGGAGATGTTTAGTTGCATTTCTTATATTCATTAAGCTTTCTATTTGTTTTGTAGTATCTTTCTTGATATGCTTGCTTAGGATAGTGTTTAATCTTTGATTTTCTAACACTAATGACTAACATTTGTTTCTTGTGCTTCTCTTTGTGTGTATAGCAATCAAATGGGTTTTTCTAACAATCCTTCATTTTGCAGAGCATCATTTGGTGAACTTGACGTGAATCCAACACCAAGATTTAAACAAAAACTACTAACTTTTCTTGTTTTAATTGCCACACACGTTGCACTTTAGCACTTTTGAATGCATTTTAGCGCTTTTGAAACTTCCCGATTTAGTGCTTCTATTCACTAGAATAGCGCTATTGTCGGTGAAATAGCACTATTGACATAGCGGGGAAATAGCGCTATTGACCTTAGTTTAGCGCTTTGGTTAGTATCTTAGTGCATTCACGCTCTCTATTTGACATAATTTATTTATGTCTGACAAAATCTTTTAGCGCTTTTGTTCACATTATTGCGCATTTGTAATTATTTTAGCACATCTATTAGTAAAGTAATCATTAGAAAGCATTTTTAAATTCTTTCTTTCACTTTGTTTTTCAAAGTTGGAATAAAATAAATTCACCTTCTTTTTTTTGGCTTAAAAATTGAACTTCACACTTCATTTTGGGTTCTAAAATTAATCACACTTTTCAGATTGGGATTAAAAAGAACCTCATTGTGCAACAATAAAAAGAACAACAAACTCAAAATCCCACAAATTTTCTTTCTTTGCAAGTTAGGATTCATTTGTATTTTGGGTTTTAAAACAAGACAACACAAAACTTTATTTCTTGCATCAAAGTTAAAATCCACAATCAACACTTCTTTTTTTTGCAAAGGTAAAAAGAACAATCAACTTGTCAAAAGTTTTCTTGTTTCCAAAAGCAATTTACTTCAAGCAAACGTGTTTCAAATTCAGTTGACCAGGATTTCAAATTCACAGTTTACAAAACATTTGCCCTTGAAAGTTACAAAGAACACCATGATTGTTGGAGCAACATCTCCAGATAGTTAGATCACATTGCAATGAAAAATGGTTAAAAAGAACAAGTGATTTTTGTAATTGGCACACTTGTGCAAAAATTTTGTTGAGTGGTCCTACTTCTAACACACACTATCCTCTCCCTTGGCTTTTGTGGTCCTAGGTGCAAGAGAAAAGTGTTAGTAACACTCAAAGTTTATCTTTTTAAGAGAGGCCTGCCAAGAGACACATCACTCTTGGGAATGACCTCGCACAATAAATCCTTCGAGCTGCTATAGAAATCAGGTGTGAACGAAAGCTATAGCCTTGGGTATAGTTGTTCCTATAGTGTAACTTGCTGAAAGAACAAATGGGCCCCACCACAAGTTAAAAGGCTCTTAAGTGATTCATTATAGAAAAAACTTATGTCCAAAGATATCAAAAATTACCACACACCTTTATATAGAATCCCACCCATTCTATTGATTGAGGATATTAGTGAGAAGTTCAGTGCAAGAGCATAGATGGTTTTGCTCCCAAGATACTCACCATACATATTTCCTTGAGTGGAAACTGTTTATGGTGAAAATGGATAACAATAATAACAATATTGAAAGGCTAAATGAATTCAACCACAAAATCCTAGCCTAACAATCAACAAAGATCCACCATAACATATGAAGATTACCTAAGACAATGCAAATCAAATGAAATCAAAAAGATTATACCATCACATGTCCAATAGGGTTTGGATCTCCATTCTTCCTATCTCCATTGATCTTGCTTGATATATATTTGCTCTCAGATTTTTATATGCACAAGAGCTCAACAAAGAACGAAATGTGGTTGCAAGTAGGATCGTAGTGTAGTCGAGTCCTCCAAATTATCGATTAGGCTGAGTGATTAGGATGATTGATTAGGAATGAATGATTAGGAATGAATGATTAGGGTTTGATAATGAAGAAGGCATCTCCTTAAATAGAAGACACAATATGAAATGGAGGGATAAGATTGAGAGGTGTAAAAAGGAGGTCGGCTAGGATTAGAGGGTAGGTAAAGGAAATAATAAAATAATGAAAGGGGTAGGTAGTGTATGAATTAAGAGATGAATGACATGTGTCATGTGTAGAAAAGGTTAATGAATTAATTAAATAAATATAGATTTATTTAATTAATAGAAGAAGTAGGATAATTAAATAAATAAAAATATTTATTTAATTTAGGAAAAGGATAATTTAAATAAATAAATGTATTTATTTAAATGAGAAATAAGGATAGAAGAGGATAAATGAATTAATTAAATAAATAAAGATTTATTTAATTAATAGAAGAATTAGGCTTAGATAATTAAATAAATAAAATATTTATTTAATTAGACATGACAATTTTAGGTGTCTACATTTTGCCCCTCTTTGAGACAATGCGGCTTGTCGCGTTGTTTCAAAGAAGATAAGATGAACTGATACAGAGTTGCCCCAGAATGGGAATGATATGCCCCCTCGAGAGATTGGATGAAAATGTCTGAAAAGATTGCAGACAATCTCTCGATAAGAAAGAAAGGCTAGAATGGACAGACCGGATAAAGTGACAGAGTCACGGGATGAAGAAGACTGACTCGGGAAATGAAGGCGAGGGCTAGGGTAGGCTATAAGATAGACCATGGGCAAAAGACATCCTCATTGTCATCTACACCTTCACGAGATCACAGTGCAGAGCGAGAAAAGAGCAGCAACAGTTAGCAGCGATGGCCTTCGTACACAGATTCGACTGCGTTCGACAATTTCAGAGGCCAGCAGAGGCAAGAGAGCCGGTAAGTACCACCAAACCTCCTCGTACTTTGACGCATTTAAATTTTTTCATTAATGCATGGTAGTTTAGCAATAAATGTGCTTAGGAATAGGGCACAAAAAAGTGCAAAAATGTGCAACCGCGTCTGTGTCGATGCCAGGCACGTCTGTGTCCGCTAGGTGCATCTGTGTCAGTGCCAGGCACGTCTGTGTCAAACAGGCGCGTCTGCGTTGTGTAAGCACACTTGTGCAGTCAATAGGTGCGTTTGTGAGTTAAAAGGGTGTTTATGTTTGAAAATGCATGGTTTTGGTCTTCTAGGTCAAATCGACAGTTCTGTGATGAACATACGCTGTCGATTGGATAAGCTGTTGAGAGGATACACTCAAGCAGGTCCTCTAGGAAGACTAGGATAGATCAAGGCACTTTGTGATGAATAGTGAGTACCAGGATAGAGTACTTTGTGATGAACAGGGAGTACCCAAAGTATGAGCAGCACTTTGTGATGAACAGGGAGTGCAAATGTGAGTAACACTTTGTGATGCACAGGGAGTGTCACACACGTAGTACTTTGTAATGAACAGTGAGTACCACTAGGATAAATAGCAACACTTTGTGATGAATAGTGAGTGTCACTATAACTGACATGATTGAGTTGTTTTACTGCAGGAGTATATGCCGATGCTAGAGTCACGAGAGAGATTCCCGTCGATGCAGAGGTTGCGACCTGAACTTGAGTTGTCGCTTGAGGACATAGCTGCCATCGAGGAGATGGGTTTGAGACATGTGCTATACGTGCCTGAGTTTTGGGCAAACATGGGATTGCTGACTGCATTAGCTGAGAGATGGCACTCTGAGACGTGCACATTCCATCTGTCGATGGGTGAGATGACAGTCACCCTGGAGGATGTATATAGGATTATGCAAATACCGATTGATGGGGAGTTGATTCCATATGATCGAGACGGAGACATGGATGCCCTTAGACGAGTGTTCTAGGATCCAAGACTGGAGATGAGGGTGGGACACGTGGCATGGGATACCATGACATGGATAGGATTAGCACTACCAATAGTGTTGGCAGGAGTGATCAGTGAGTTCCTTTGTATCAGTTTTGTACCATTTTATATAATGATGTAGACACCTGCGGGTGATTGTAGCCATATGATTTTGACATCATTGTATCATGACACTTTATATATATATATGAGATGATTCATCTTTGCGGCAGCTATATGCATGTGTACCTATGTGATGAGATGTTCTTATGATGTATGTTTTATGTGATGCTTATGATATGGATGCAAATATGTATATGATGCAATGCAATATTTTTTTTTGTTCTTTTATGTTTTATATGTGTATGCATGATGCAAATGTGAATGTATGTAATGCAGATGAATATGATAATGCAGATGTAAATTGTGCTAGCAAGTGTTGTGTGCAGGATGTGATGCAGTTGTGATATCTATATGTATGTATGAGAAGCTTATATGTGGTAATGTAGGTGCAGCTACATGAAATGCAAATATTTTTGGTGTGTCATTATACTCAGTCATGTGATGGCAGGCTACGCGGACTTGAGAAGGACGATGGAAGTCAATCAATAAAGGGGGATGAAAGATAGAAGATATGAAAGTGAAAGAGCTTCTTGTGCATTATCATCATTGAGCTTTATTATGGCAAGTAGGTTATGACAATCGAGGCATATGTTTGACCCAAAAAGTCATTGTACCCGTTTGCATGGAGATAAGACAGTCACAAACAAGGAATGCCCCAGTTCATACTAGACTCACAGTGT
Source organism: Cryptomeria japonica (assembly GCF_030272615.1). NCBI lineage: Eukaryota > Viridiplantae > Streptophyta > Pinopsida > Cupressales > Cupressaceae > Cryptomeria > Cryptomeria japonica. The sequence continues at coordinate 291,051,087 of NC_081411.1, read as the reverse complement.
CCTCATATCCTTGGACAAGTCATAGCATTACTAAGAGACAATCCACAGACAGTAAATGCAAATAGGTGACGATACCCCATCCTCGCCTTTCTAGTCAAAGACATCCTGGAGATAGAATCTCTAGTCAAAGACATCCTGGAAAAGCTAAAAGACATGTCACCAAAAGATAAAATCAAAAGAAAACCAAGACTCGATACCAACATCCAATGTAGTCCTCAAGTTTAGTGTCTCTTGTCACTTGTATAAGTCTTATTTGATTGTGGTCACAATGTTCACTTTCACAGAAAGGATAGATAGCACTGAACCATAATGTTGTCTGAGTCTGTTGAAATATTTGATTTGTTGAAGCCCATTGTTGCTGCTGTGTCTCATCTGAAACTGACTGAATCCATGAAACTGATACTTTATTGCGAAGAAGATGAAACTTTATTGCGGATCTGCGATGCAAATGTTGCTTTATTGCGTATTGCGCGTGAATAGACTGAAGGAAGCTGGAAGAAACTGTACTCCTTGAAACATGTGATGTTCTTAGTTCCACACCCATCACTAGATGTAGGATTTGCCTTAGCCACAGATAGGATCTGATTTATTATGGATGGAAAGGGATGTGAAAAGGGAGGTTTATTATGAATGGCTAACCAATCTTGGGTAGATCAATAACAAGCCATGATGGGAATGGGTAAGTTTATTATGAATGAATAGGTTGTGAGTGTGTGCAAAGTGAAATGATGAAGAGAATCCTGAAGGAGGGAGGAGCAATGTCTCTACACATGGCACTGGTGACCCAGTTTTCACCATGGTACTTGCCCAGGGCGCCACCGAAGTGGTTTTCACCGTTGGACGAAATTATTTCTCTTTACTTTTTTCAATTTTTCAATGTTTTTTGTTGTCACAAGGCGCCTGTTTGCCAGGTTTTCACCAGGTAACGATTTTTTTGTTTTATAATTTTTTTTTTGTATTTTTGAATTAGGATATTCTGAAGAGCTATGTATAAAACCTGTGAAGGTGCATGTTGTTGATAGGATCCTCCAAAGGTTCACCTTCTGTAGTTGAGAGCTGATATGCCCCAGATCCATATGCTGCTGTAATGACGTAAGGACCAAGCCAATTTTGTTCGAACTTGCCCTTCTTCTCTCTATCTTGCTGATTTTTGGGATTTTCTCTGAGAACCAAGTCACCTACCTCAAATGTGTGAGGCTTTACCTTGTGATTGTAGTTGCATTGTTCCTTGATTGAATGATGTGTAGCTTGAGTGACTGTCTTCCTTGATAAGGGAGCTGAGATAGAATTACTAGTGTGTGGACTACACAGGCCCGTATGCGTGTCACCTGAAGAAGTTTGGGCATCACTGATAGCAAAGTCCTTCGAGGAAGCTCCATTAAAGGTCCATGATGTATCACTAGAAGGGAATGGATGTGTGAAACAAGTGGATGAGTGATGAAGGCTTATGATTGTGAAAAGAAGTGAAAGTAGGATAGCATGATGGAGACTTAGGATCAACAAGTATGCTTTTTGACTTAAAATTGTAGAACTTTTGCCCCCGGTTATTTTGATATTAGGGGAGATCAACTCTTGCTCTTTTTGCTTCATATGAGTTTTATCCTTGACTTTGATTTTTGTAGAGTCCAATAGCTTTTGATTTTGATTTGGACTGAAGCACTTTTCTTTATTTTTGACTTTTAAATTTTTCTTTTCAAAGCTTGATTTTTGATCCCTAATGAGTAAGGGCTTTTGTGATTCTTGTTGATCCAAGTCTGGGAGTGGAGTGGAAATGGAATGAGCAGATGATATGGTAAGACTATGTGAGTTCTCAAGAGGGTTGGCGATACACTCAATAGATTCTTTGTTAGAACCACTCTTAGGACTATTGATATCAAGAGTTGCTTGCACCACTAGAGGAGATTTGCATTCAGACTTAGTAGCCACAACACTAGGTGGTTCACACCCAATTCCTTGGCATTGAAAATTGTTTGTAGGTTGTTCTTGTTGACAGAATACCTTAGGAGATAATGGGAGTTGGTCAACATGAAATATATACTCACCACATCCTAGGTCTTTAATCTTGAACTTTTCTTTTAGCTCTGCTTGTTTGGATGTAGAAGCTTTTAAGGATTCAGGATCCACATATGCCGATGAAGGAATAGCTTCTCGATTAGCTGGAATTGTTATTTCGGATCTAGGTTGCAGATTGTTGCAATATATGAATGGATTTGGATCCGCTTTGACGGTCACTTCAACTCCATTGTGTGGAAACTTGATACATCGATGATATGTAGATGGGACTGCGCTCATTTCATGAATCCATGGGCATCCCAAGAGTATGTTGTATGTGAGATCAATGTCTAGGACTTGACAAACCACATCCTTTGTAACTGGCCCAACTCTGAGAGGTAATGTGACTGTGCCCTTGGATGAATGCTCTTCATCGTCATATGCCTTGATGGTGATTTTGTTTGTAGAATTCACAGCTTTATCAGAATATCCCAATTGTTTAATGGTGTTCAATGTACAAATGTTTAGACCAGCTCCTCCATCTATCAGGACTTGCTTTATTTGATGTTTGTGTATGAAGGCTTCAATGTGTAATGGTGCATTATGTGGCTGACTTATGGAGGCATCATTGGCTTCTGTGGATGTAAGGGAGTGTGGAATGGAAAGGTATCCCACCATGGCTTGAAACTGGTCCACGTTCAGATCAGTAGGAACAATAGTTTCTCTCAAGATTTTGTCAAGAATAGCTTTATGTGCGGGGGATATGCGTAATAGTTCAAGGATGGAGATGAGTGTGAGTGTCTTCCCTAACTGTTCTACAAGGTCATACTCAGGTTTGGTTGATGAAGAGGCGGTGTTTTTAGGTGGAGCACCTTGCAAAGTAATTTTACCTCGACGGGTTGTAACGTGACATTCAGAGGTAGGTTCGGAAGAAGATCCAACACCTTTTAGGACAATCCTGGGTCTCTGAGTAGAATTCTCAGATGCTTTGTCCTTGATGATAATAGTAGAGACGTAATTGTCCATTGAGATATTATTGATAGTTGAATCATAGTTGTAAGGTGCTCTAGTATAGTTGGCTTGATCATCTGTGACTTTAGCTTTTCCATTGTCGTGCTTTGGGAATGGTTCCTTAAACATCTCATGTTCTTGATTGGATGAGTGTCCCTCAATCTCAATGTCACCTCTATCAATGAGATCTTGTACGATGTTCTTCAGTCGATGACAATTTCTTGTCTTATGATCCTTGCTCTTATGAAATTCACAATACTCATCATCATTCCACCAATTTGGTTTGACCTTTGGTTCATATGGAGGAAAATCTGGAATTGTGATCACTTTGTTTGCCACAAGCTTTTTGAAGACTGATTCAAGTGGTTCTCCCAATGGAGTGTACTTCCTTCGTGATCTAGAAGTTGTTTGAGTATTCACTTGATTGTTTGTAGAACTTGATCCTGAAAAGATGAATTTGGGTCGCACCGTGTTGGCATCAACAACACCATCATTGACTGTGTTCTTGTTTTTATTCCAAAATCTTGGCTTGTCTTTTCCTTTAAAGTCATCTTTGTTTTCCTTGAATATTTTGATGACTCCTTGTTCAATTAAGACCTTTTCTGTCGCTAAGCCTTTTTCAATGACATCCTTGAAGGTGGACAAACAAGCTTTCCTTAGATCATAGCCAATGTCTTTGTTAACATTTTGTGTGAACATCTCTACCATTTGTTTTTGTGGAATTTCACAAGAGCATCTGTTGGCTAGATTTCTCCATCTTTGTAAGAATGATGCAAAAGATTCTCCCTCTTTTTGCTTGGTGTTGCACAAAGTAGTGACTAATATGTCTGTCTCTATATTGTAGGAGAAATGTTGAATAAATGCTTCTGCTAGGTCACCCCATGACTTAATACCAGGTGGAAGTTGGGAGAACCATTCCATAGCTTGATCACCTAAGCTTTGTGGGAATAATCTCATCAAATATGTCTCTTCTGCTGCTACCTCAATGCAAGCTGTGAAAAATTGTCTTATGTGTGCCTTAGGATCCCCTTTTCCTCTATACTTATCAAATTTAGGCGTCACAAAGTGTGTAGGAAAAGGAGGCATTGGAATGCTCTTGTCAAATGGATAAGGACATATGTCTCTCATTGTGTATGTTGGCTTTGGTGCATTTATGTCCTCCATTTTCTTTTGTAAGTCCCTGATTTGTTGTTCCAAACTGCTCTTAGGTGGAGATCGACTTCTTGGACCATATCCTATGTTTGAGGTACCCATTGGAGGAGGAGAATGTTGCATATATGGATGATATTGATCATACACATGTTCATACGGAGGAGGTCTATAGTGATGTTGCATATATGGACCACTTGGTATAGATTCATGTTGAGGAACACCATATCTATTTTGCGCATGTATACCATATTCTACAGGCATGTCATGTTCTAATGTGTTGCCCCCAAATTTGACACGGGGTTTCCTTGTGTCCAAATTTTGAGCATGCCTTTGAATGTCCAATTGTTTTGGTTGATCCATAGCTTGAGCATATCTATCTGCATAAGACTTCCATAATGGTCTTCGAAGGTAAGTATCATATGTTTGAGCATGTGTATGTGGGACTTCTGGTTTTTGAAGCAAAGCTGATGGTGATTCAGGTACCATATGTGGTCCTCTATTTCCTCCACTATTAGGTCTCCTTTGATCCATGTTGGAGTGAGTTTGTTGCAAAGGTCGGTTTTCCATAAGTTGAGACATGTCAAAATCATCAGGTATCTTGGCTCCACTTTGTGCCATCATGTGTAAGAAGTATTGTCTATCCCTCCTCATTATTTCTTCAACCAATCTATTGAAATGGGGATTCATAATGGATTCTTCTACATCTGCTGAATGTATTGAAAAGTTGTCCACATTGTCATTGTGTGTAGCATTGTTGTTTGTAGTGTCTGCGTTTTCCACATTTGGAATGTTTCTATAAACATCCATGTCAAGCAATGTAGTGTGCTCAGGATTGAAAAATAAATTGTTATCATACTCATAAGAGCTCATGTTTGCGGATTCTTGAGCCTCTTTAGCTTTTCTCCTAGATTTTTGAAGACGGGTTTCAACCATTAACTAGGTATTTGACCAAGATGTGAGAGACTAGATGAAAAATGGAAAGAGTATGGAAGACCAAGAGTTGTATGGAGTGTAAATGAATCTGAGGTGTACTTGCAATGTCCAAAGTGTAAGACCAAGTATGTATGTAGTAGAGTAGGTGTGACTTCCAAAGAGAGGATAGTTTCTCTTGATGAGGTAAGTTGACCTTGACTCTAAGTAAGACCAAATGAGACCCAAAGGTAAGAAACCTTGATGAGGGACCACTTAGCAAAGTGTAGTTGTATGTAGTGTGTTGACAAAGTATGATGAGGACAAGCAAGTGACCTTTTGACTCAAGTTTAGACAATTGTGAATGTAATGAGAGATGTAAAGCAATGATGGGCTGTGTGAGACCCAAAGATAGGTTGAATGCTAGATGAAACCTGAAGAAACAACCTAGGAAGCTCAAGTATTCCGAAACTGATTTCTTTTGTTTGCTGGACTATAAAATTTTTCCAATTTGTGAAGTTGTTGGTTGTGACCAAATCTGAATGTTTGACTGTTTGACTTCAAAATGACTCCAAGAAAGTGTGTTGTTTGATGTAAAATTGTTTTGCATACACTTGAAAACACAAAAGACACAATGTTTTGTTGTTTGGTCTTGAATGTTTTGAATGTTTAAAATAAGTCAAACACAATTTTTATGGCTGGCCAAGACAATAGTTGTTGATCCCACATGGGTTTTTACCCCCGAGGCTACGCTATTCAGAGCGGATACTTAGATGCTTGACCTCACTGGCTCCACCCTCGGCACTCACGTCTTGGGTCAGCCAAGCATCAATCCCCATGAAAACTCCCCATGGCGAACTTTGTATCTCTACTAAGAACCTTATGTGTGTGGGCCGCTACCAGAGGTCCGACCTCCTGCCCCAACAACTAGAAGGATTTGGGCCTCTAAAACAAAATGGTGCTAGTAAGGGCATCCGCTCATGTGGCCATACATGCGGCACTTTCAGCTCTGTAAATACAGAAGGCTCCCAACCGGTAGGGGTTACGCCCTACAAATGATCAAATAAATTTGATCAAACGGGTTTATGGGGAGACATAGTGTCGGTATGAACTAACCAGCACATGTTATTCATAGTTTTCACCATGAATACATTTATTTATAGTGGTTTGGAAGAAGATGGCTTTTCTTTTGCTACCACTTGGGTCATTCTCTTCTCACTAGTAGTCCTAATGACCACACGGGAAGACAGGCCCTCTAAAGATTAAACAAAAAGAGCCTACTGCTCAAGACACAAAAGACAATGATTCAATTTTAGTGCACCAATGGAAGTGTTTGCTAGTCCATGAAAACAAGGCACACAACAAAATTACAAAACCCTAGCCAAGGCCCTGCAACAAAATTTGTTAGTAGTTTGGGTTGTTTCAAATGATCACCCCTTCCTACAAGCACACAAGTTAGGTAAATTTTAGAAAAACCCAAAAGACTTTGTGAAAATAGGGGCCTTCAACCAAACGATTTTGCTTCCAAGACAAACTGCACCAATTTTGTTAGCTAGATCTGAAAATGTTAGTCCAAAGATAAACCAGATCTGAAACATTAAATGCAAGACAAAATGGCGAAAAATGAAAACCTAAAAAAAAAAATTTTTTTTTTTTTTTTACATAGACTCGATTCCGCCCTACACAGATGCGATTCCACAACACAGACGCAATTTAACACCTCATAGACGTGTTTCTGCAAAAAAATGTAAAACAGAAAATCCTGCAAAGCACAAACGCAATTAAAATGATCACAGACGCGACTCTGCTACACAAACGCGGTTCTGTGAGGCACAGACGTGGATAAAAACCACATACGCGCTTCCTAGACACAGACGCGGATTGAAATGACACAGATGCATTTCCTTAACACAGACGCACCTCCCTGGAACCTGCAAAATGAAATATTGACAAAACACAGACGCGGATCCAGTTGTCGCAGACGCTCCTGAAAACCAAAAACGCGATCCGAAAGTTCGCAGACCCGGAAAAACCTAAAATGTCATCGAAAAATGTCCGATCTGCAACTTCAAAAACGCAAAATCTGCAACAAAAAAGGTTAAATGCAAAGGGACAAGGGTCCCACCGGGGGTGCCAAAATGTTTATGGTGAAAATGGATAACAATAATAACAATATTGAAAGGCTAAATGAATTCAACCACAAAATCCTAGCCTAACAATCAACAAAGATCCACCATAACATATGAAGATTACTTAAGACAATGCAAATCAAATGAAATCACAAAGATTATACCATCACATGTCCAATAGGGTTTGGATCTCCATTCTTCCTATCTCCATTGATCTTGCTTGATATATATTTGCTCTCAGATTTTTATATGCACAAGAGCTCAACAAAGAACGAAATGTGGTTGCAAGTAGGATCGTAGTGTAGTCGAGTCCTCCAAATTATCGATTAGGCTGAGTGATTAGGATGATTGATTAGGAATGAATGATTAGGAATGAATGATTAGGGTTTGATAATGAAGAAGGCATCTCCTTAAATAGAAGACACAATATGAAATGGAGGGATAAGATTGAGAGGTGTAAAAAGGAGGTCGGCTAGGATTAGAGGGTAGGTAAAGGAAATAATAAAATAATGAAAGGGGTAGGTAGTGTATGAATTAAGAGATGAATGACATGTGTCATGTGTAGAAAAGGTTAATGAATTAATTAAATAAATAAAGATTTATTTAATTAATAGAAGAAGTAGGATAATTAAATAAATAAAAATATTTATTTAATTTAGGAAAAGGATAATTTAAATAAATAAATGTATTTATTTAAATGAGAAATAAGGCTAGAAGAGGATAAATGAATTAATTAAATAAATAAATATTTATTTAATTAATAGAAGAATTAGGCTTAGATAATTAAATAAATAAAATATTTATTTAATTAGACATGACAATTTTAGGTGTCTACAGAAACATATCTTTTTTGAAGGCTACTTGTAGCTTGATAAAAGTGGTGACTCCCCCATCATATGGATCATCTATTTGTTATGCGCGTGCAATGCTTAGTATATCACATCCTTACCTGCCATGGAAGGATTCATAAGGTATGTAGTACCAAAGTTGAAGAAATATCAAGATGTGGGCTGAAATTGTTGCAAGTGACCATTTGACCTTAGGGATAAAGTGTGTTTGAAGTGTCTTCATTATGTGTCAAGACCAGTGATAAACTGAGTCGACTTCAGGATTTTTGGAAAAACATACTCAAAAAATTTTTGGAAAGAAAGGGTCATAAAAGTCCAAAGATTGGGTTGATTTAGACCCACACTTATTTGTGCCTTTTGGGGCAACATTCTTGTGTTTGTGTGCTTTCTTTGTTTTTCTTGTCAAAGAAAAATCAAAAAACCAATTCCAAAACAAGTATTCATCCAAAACAAAATTTTCAAACCACCAACATTTGGCAAAGATAAAAAAACAAAGTGCAAAAACAAAGTATCAAACTATACGACCATTCTTCACATTTTGAGAAGGAAGAATCTTCATCAACATATCAATTTGAAGAAAAGACCATTGAGCTCAAAGGCTTTTATCAAAACAAGGAAATTTTTCTATCTCAATGGACAAATCTTTGTCTCATATAGAACCTTCTTACATCACATGCATCTATATCTTCAAGGAAAATCCAACGAGTTTGATCAAGAGACTTTAAACTGCAGAGCTTTTACTCAATATGGAGCTTTGAGTTATCATATAACTCAACTAGGGAAGAACCACCAACCCCCAAAAGAGAAGAGAAAGAATTTGTCCCATTTATAACACAAAGTTTCTATTGAAGTTAACATTTCATTCATTCTCACATTCACACATCATCAAGATAAAGAGGTCTTGTCCTAAGTTCTTTTTCGATATTGCTTGAATCAAACACAATACATCACTTTTTAGAGTGTCTCTACATCTAGGATAAACTCATCCTAAGAGGCATTTCTACGCACGTTAAAACTAGTCTATGAGTGCATCCTCTCATTACTAGGTAGTTGGGTTTGTAACACATCTCCCACCTCTCTAAACCTTATCATATCAAACAATGTCAACAAACACAACAAGCAATTCATATCACTTTGGTAACATCAAACCTTTAGTGCTAGAAATCCATATGCTAAACACTTCACCAAACATTTATCTCTCATTTCATCATCAACTCATCATCATTTTCATCAAACTTCAACAAAAACTTTCAAACAAAATGGCTCAAACCAGATCAAGGACTAGACAACAAGAAATTGAAGAGGAAGAAGAGGAAAATCTCAATGAATTCCAAGAAGCTCTTGGAGGCAACAAAAATGATGAAAATCCTCATACTCCCACTCTTGAAGCAATCGAAAGGGCACAAAACAACCCCCTCTTCAATCAACTTTTTGGTGAGATCCTCAGAAACAATGCGGATGCTCAATTTTTAAGACTTGCCCAAGAGGGAGCCAAACTACCCTCCGATTTTGATACAACACAATTATGACAAGCATAAGAACACCAGAGTCGTAATGAGGATGGAAGAGGTTGAGATCATGTTAGATACAACCATCATCAAGGAAATCCCCCACCTCCTCCTCCTCCAAATGACATTGACATGTTGAGGCAACAAGTCGAGAATCTCGCTCAACAACTCCATAGTGGTGTGAAAACAAACCTGTTTTCACTTAATGATTTTTATCCCTATCCCTTTGATAGGAATCTATGTATGCCACCTTTTCCATGAGGGTTTGAAACACCTAAGTTCAAAAAGTATTGAGGAAAAGGAGACCCTCAAGATCATGTTAGGGAATTTCATTCCACTTGCCTAGAAGTGCCATATGAAGACACATAGCTAATGCATCTATTTCCTCAAAGTTTACCAGGGACAACCACACAATGGTTTTCCCGACTCACAGGCAGCATTAGGACATTCAAAGAACTAGTCCAGAAATTCATTGCACATTATTCCCATAACATAGAGCGTGATGTCACCATGGCAGACCTATGTAACACCAAGAAAAAATTAGGGGAGCTATTTTAATCTTTCCTGCAATGATGGCGACAAATGTCTAGCAGACGTTCCCTTCAGCTACCTAAAAGAGAGTTACTAGAAATATTTGTTTCCAACTTGAACAAAGAAATGGAATTTTGTTTAGACATGAAAGGCATAGAGTCTTTTAATGACATGATCACACAGGGTTTAAAATGTGAATGGATCCTCATCAAAAAGGGGCTTATCAAAATATACAATGAACAAAAAGATGCACCTCGCCCACACTTTAACAGTGATAAACCTAACTTTTGGAATAAAAACAAAAACATCGTCAATGACGGGGTTGTAGATGCAAGGACTATCAAGAGTACACAACCTATGGTCTGATTTCTGGGGCAAAAACCCCATCCCAAGAACAACACGGTTGCTCCCCCACCGAATCAAGGACGCAATGTCCAACAATAAGAACCAAGACAAAGACAACAAAATTATAAACCAAAATGTACATACACTCCCTTAGGGGAACCTATTGAAACAGTGTTACGTCAATTGGTCTCGTCAAATCTAGTGACCTTACCCAAAACATCTAATTACGAACCTCAATTCAAACCTCCATGGTGGAGGGATAATTAACATTGCGAATTCCATCAAGGGAAAGGGCATAAAAGAAGTAATTGTCATAGATTGAAAGATCTTATTCAAGATCTTATTGACCGAGGAGAGATTGAAATTGAAGGACATGACACGAAACCATGAATAATGATCATCTTATGTTTAAAAATCCACTTCCATCAAAAGATCAAAGGGGTCCCTCCACTTTAGGATGAAACATAGATACCAATGATTATACGCGAGCTTCTTATAATTACACTATGAATCACCTATATGATGCCGATGAAACAATTGCAACCATTGCCATAAAAAATCCAAGCTCTACTTGCAATTTTGTTATGTGTCATAGAAAGATCACCATTAAAGTAGCTCCATAAGGCACCACCTCCATACCAAAGTAGTATAACCTTGTGAAACAATTAGATAAAATGCTTGCACTTATATCCATCTTAGAGCTATTGCACCTATCCCCATCTCATTAAACAATCTTGGATCAAGCTCTCCAAGAGGCATCAATCCTTGCCAATCTAAACATAGATCAATTTCAAGCTATGGTTGGTAGCCTGAGGTCATCACCATGTCTCACTTTCTTGGAAAGTGACAATAAATCCTTCTAGCAACCTCATAACGCCTCACTCCATATTGAAGGATTTATCAACCAGCATAGGATCAAGCGAGTCTTGATTGATAATGGAGCAGGCCTAAATATCTGTACATTATAATTGGTCACAGCATTGGGATATGCAATTGAATCAGTGGATCCCCGCAAAAAGATAACAATAAAAGCCTATGATGATGCAGAGCGTTCTTCCAAAGGAGCAGTTGTGTTACCAATTTGAGTAGGCCCAGTGGTGAAGCACATCATATGTCAAGTTCTAGACCTTCCATTGCCATATAATTTGTTGTTAGGAAGACCTTGGATACACGCCATGCAAGCCATTCCATCCACCTACCACCGGTGTATCAAGTTTCCTCATAACGGTGTAGAAATTACAATTTTGGGTGATGCGAATCCATTTGCATATTGTAACAATATCAACCATCAGCCAGAGATTACCATTCCCAACAACAGAGAAGTTATCCCATCCACATCATATGTTAGTCCAGCCTCTCTTTCTAGTTCAAACACCACTATACCAAAGAAAGAGAAGCTAAAGATGAAAATGGCAGAGGAAGGTCCTGGGGAGTACAATCTCAGCCAACTCTTTTGTGTTGGACAACTACCCACTTCTCCTAGAACTCATGGTAAACCTCAATGGTTCCTTCAAACACCACTGGTCAAGCCAGCATGCACTTTGACACCTTTTATCCTTGGAAAGAGTCAAGAAGAAGAGACGAGTGATGAGGATTTAGCAGAATGGATCTATAAAGACCCTATAACAATGGACATCACACAAGCTAAGCTTCCCACGGATCAATATGGAAAAGGCCTTCTCATTATGCAAAGAATGGACTATGATGGTCAAAGTGCTCTGGGACCTTGCAAGCAAGGACGACATGAGCCACTGCAGCCAGAATTGAAGCCTAAAGATAACACTAGATTAGGCTTTCAAAAGGAGACTCTTCCTAAGCTTTGATTCAAAGGGAAACCCAACATACCTCTATATCAGCCTAAAACTCTAAAGAGGCTATCTTTGATTATATCAGCAGCACCAAGCACCACACCAACTGCCCCAATGAGGCTAATAATCCTAGCAATACCATTCACAACACCAATCATCCCACCAATCACACCAACTACTCCATCAACAACAACAACCACATCAACAACACCATTAGCAGTATCAGAACCCCTAGCAATATTGACCACACTAGCAATTCCATTAGAAGCAGTAGATTCAATAATGTCGATACTCCCAAGTATCGGATTCACTAATCCCAATAATCCTTCCTGCAGTACCAATCATTCCATCTACCAAGGTACATCAGCCGATCACACCTGCAATGTTTAACTCAAAGGATATCGCAATATGGTATAGCAATCGGATACTAGAAAGTGACTTAGAGACTGACTCACATGAGTGGGAATTTGATTCAGTATAGCTTAATACTATAGATGAGGAAGATGCATCACTACCTCCACCTCGCAAATAAATTGTTGGATTTTGCCAAGATCAAGAGCTCAATGAAATGTACAAAATAGAGACACAATATAGGACAAGAATAAACTGTATTCTCATCAATAGAAATGATCAACAATAATCAACTGGATTCACTAGTTGTTCAATAGTTACATACAATGTAGATGAGCCTACTTATATAGGCAAGGCTAGGGATATGTATGAGCACACAAATATGACATGTGGCTCAATAAGAAACAAGGGTAGGTAGGAAATAGGTGTGGGTAGGTAGGAGAAATAATATAATATTCCACATGAGGTGGATCACCCACTGAATGTGGAATTATCACTCCACAATAAGTGGATATGATAGTGTAATAACAAGATCAACACCAAAAAAGGTGGAATTTCTCCTACACACACTATCCCAATGTGGCACAAACACCCAAGTGTCTCATACCCAAACTACTATGAAAATGCATTATCCTAAGTAAACTTAAGTAAGTGTAATAATATCCATGATGAATAATTATTTACACCAACACCCCCCCTTAAGTGCAACTTAGGGGAATGCACTTAAGTCTACAATGCAACTAAGTAATGCAAGATGGGTCCCGGCTACGAGGCCATGTTAGGTACCCATGTACAAATGCAAATGCATGCAAACCAATGCAATGAAATCTCTCACAAAGTGGGGAAAGAGAGAAAAACCCAATGGGAAAAAACCCTCCCCCAAAAAGAGAGATGAAAGCTATACAAGAGAACTCTCATAGAAGAATGTGAAGAACAATACCCCATGTGAGGAAAAAGTCCCCCCCATATGAGAGAAGAAGAGAAGTCAAACTATGACCCCCCCTCAATGGAGAATCTGCACCAATGATAGAAGCTCGATGTATGAAGAAACTGCTCCATGAATGTCGAACAACATTCCTCCCCTTAGGAAGAAACAAAACCAAAGGTGTATCCATGAAGTCTCCCCAATCATGAAGGGAAGATGTATGAAGAAAACTCATGATGAAAGGAATCTCTGAAAACTGCTCAAGTGTCCCCATGTCAATGCTGAAAGGTACCCCCTCCAAAGGTGGTAAAGTGTGCCACACTGCTGAAAAAGGCACTCCAAGATCTAGTGGAGATGGATGTAGAACATGTTCCAAAGACTCACATGTCTCCTCAAAACATAAAGAGACCTCCTCCAACTGCTGTACATAGGTATCTACAATCATGTCAACCTCGAAAGAATGATCATGTAGAGAATGAACAAGAGGGTCAGAGTGTGCCCTCGCAACAATCAAAGAAGGATCATCTTCATCAAAGAGAGGATGAATGCCATCAATGATGTCTCCCAAATCTGCAATGTAGGATTCCATAAACAAACCTGCAATGTCTATCAAGTAATCATCCCATGAATCTGAAGCTAGAAGACAATGAATATCCTGCTGCACTGAATCACATGAAGGCAAAACTGTCGCACTATCTGCATCATCAGGTGCAATAGGTGATGTGATATCAATACGAGGAGATGAAATACAAGACTCAAGAACGGGGTCACATGTGATAATCCCCATGTTCAAGTGTCCAAAGTTCTCCTCAAAATCTGAACCATCACAATAAGTGTGATCATCATATGTAGAATCATCAAGTGTGAAATCATCATCATCAACAAAATCTGAAAAGGAGTATAACCGAGATGCATGATCAACCACCCCAGTTGCAATAATAGCTCTAGTCTCCATGTCTCTAATGAAAACTGAGTCAGGTGTGAACTCCACAACTCTCTTAGTTGCACCATGTGTGATTTGATAGATAGAAAGGAGATTGTTTGTCAAGTGGGGTACACACAACACATCATTGAAGGAGTTATCCCCAATGTCAATAGATCCTTTCCCAATCACATCCATGTATGTATGATTACCCATCAAAATCTGTGGCATGGTGCAAGGCTCAAATGTAGAGAACATAGACTGCAAAGATGCCATATGATCAGAAGCCCCTGAATCTAGAAGCCATCTCTCTAAATCATGACTGATAGTAGCACATAGAGCTTTTCCTTTTCTTGTTCCAAAAGAGTGAGTTTTTCCACATGTAGAAGCCATGAATGCTTTCCCTTTTCCTTTTGAATGTGAGGAAGTGGAAGTTGATGAATCATCCTTCTTGTAGACTTTAGGCAAATCAATGTTATGCTTTTTGATGATATGTGTGAGCTCATCAATCTTCTTAGAATGGCAACGATATTCCTCATGACCAATCTTTTTACAATAAGCACAAGTAGGTCTCTCTCTCTTTGGTGAATTATCTCTCTTGGAAGAGGATGAATCTCCTTGTTGTGGAGAAGATGGTGCTTTTTCCTTAGGCTTTGATTGCCATTTCTTCTTGTTGGAGTTGTCCTTTCCTTGATTTCCTTTGTTCCCTTGATTTGCCACTAATGCTTGAGACTTAGAAGCCTTAAGAATGCCCATGCTTATCAACTTAGTTTGTTCCATCATCAACATTTCATTGAAAGCATCAAATGTAGGCATTGTGTAGCTTGAACCCATTGTCATCCTATGAGTTTGGAAACTAGAAACAAATGCTGCATATTCTTGTGGAAGCTGGCCTATCAAGCTGAATATCAATTGATTATCCTTCTTATCAATGCCACAATCTTTGAGTTGTGCCCTCAACTCATTTGCCTTAGTGACATAATCTTGTATAGTATCAAAGTTCTTAGGATCTAACATGGTGAGATCACTATCAATTTGATATCCCCTAATCTCATCAACTTGACCATACAAGTCTTGAAACTTTTGCCAAGCATCCTTGATTAGAGTACATTTCTCAATATGAAAAATGAGATCCTTTGATACATACTTTCTTAAGGTACCAATTGCCATGATAGTGTTAGTGAGCCAATCTAATTGACCAACTGGATCAGCCTTAGGGTCAGCTGGAGCTACAATAGTTCCATCAATGTAATGAGTGAGTCCTTTTTCCATAAGTTTACTCCATGCATCAACTTTCCAAGTAGCATAATTATGTGGAGTTAAGAGAGGAAACTTAGAAGAACCCATAGCAGCAAAAAGGAAGGAACACAAGAGCGCAAAAGCATAAGAGACACCCCCCCAAATTCACTCAATCAAAGTACCCCCCCTAAAGTGATGATTTTGGCACTTTATACTTAGTGCGATTACAATGAGCCACTTGCAAAACAAGGAAAAGTGGACTTATGATGAAAATTTTACAACTTCTCAAATGAGATAAAAGAGACTTCAATCAATAGTGCAATGAATCTAACTGAGATTCAAGCAAATATACAAGTACCAAAGGAGCCAAGAATGGCCAAAATATGAAAGTACAATTTCTACTTACAGTGGCATCAATCTGATAGCATCATGTGAAAGTAGATGAAAAAATACGCACTTTCAAAGAAAATGGCACCTGAAAAGGAGGTTGTATGACCCCAAACAAAGCCTCTGAAGTTGCAAAAATTGGGATTACTCAGGTATAGTCACCAAAAACTGCATTTTCTGAAAACTACATGCATCAAAATCAAGAAAATTCTTTACCACTGCGGAGAGCACGAAATTCTAGCCCATTTCAAAAAAAATTGCACCCAAAAAGGAGCAAAAATGAGCAAGTTATGGCCATTTGAAGTTGAACTGCAAAATCAAAAATGCAAATGAGAGGGGCTGCCAAAAATTTTCAAACCTTGCTGATGTGGCGCTGACGTCATCAAGTCATGGGGTTAAATTTGATGGCTGTATGACCGTCGCAAAAACTTTGCCCCCTGCTGACTGGGCGTCCGTATTGTACAGACAGATGACGTGACAGTCGACTGTGCAATCCGTACTATACGGATTTGCTGACTAGATGAGCTGATTTAGCTATTGATGTGGTGGCCGTATGGATATTTGCGTTGGACTGTATGGAAGTACGGGAGTACGGAAGGTGACTGGGTGTACGGTTTTACCCGCGGGCCAGTGGCCGCCTACCACATGGTGGGCACCGGTCCTCCGGTCTTCGTGGTCGCCGGCAATGCGAGAGCTACCGGCGGTGTGCAGGAAGGAGGCCAGAGGGAGATAGCGACGATGGCAGCTGGGAGTAAAGGCTGCCGGCGGGAGAGAAAAGCGGGCGACGGCGGGAGCGAGGACGGTAGTGGCACGGGCGCGACCGAAGCTGCTGCCGGGAGGCGGAGACTGGCGAGGATGGGACGGTCGGCGCAGGATAGAGCTGCCAGCGGGAATGGAAACAGGCGGCGGTGGCAGGTTGGCCGCTGGTGGCGGCAGTCGGTGGCGCGGTGCGGAGGACCGGCGTGGCGTGGCGGCGTCGCAGGCTGAGGGTGCCGGGAGGTGCAGGCGGGAGTGTCCGGCGGCTATCAGCAAGTACGTGTCAGGTACTTTCTGACAGACCTGCAACCTGCAGGTCATGGGGGGGGGGGGGGTCTGCGGACCCCCCAAAAAACTTTTGATTTTTTTTTATTTTTTCCCTTTTTTTTTTATGATTTTTTCAAATTTTTTTTTATTTTTCGAAAATTTTCAGAGAGAAATTTTTACTTGTATTTTTTCGAAAATTATATAAAAAAATTGAAAATCCGTACGATACAAGCAAAATTGGAGAAAAATTTTTTCTCACCAAAATAGGCCGACTTTATAACCAAAATTCATAGAAACAACCTTCTGGACACAATGGCGAGGTCGGATCTGGTCTAGGATACCTCCAATAGATGCTGCTCCTCAGATCTGCCTCTTGACGTCACAATAATGCCTTTTCAAGATGAATCAATGAAGCCCTAATGGCTCTGATACCATGTTGGATTTTGCCAAGATCAAGAGCTCAATGAAATATACAAAATAGAGACACAATATAGGACAAGAATAAACTGTATTCTCATCAATAGAAATGATCAACAATAATCAACTGGATTCACTAGTTGTTCAATAGTTACATACAATGTAGATGAGCTTGCTTATATAGGCAAGGCTAGGGATATGTATGAGCACACAAATATGACATGTGGCTCAATAAGAAACAAGGGTAGGTAGGAAATAGGTGTGGGTAGGTAGGAGAAATAATATAATATTTCACATGAGGTGGATCACCCATCGAAGGTGGAATTATCACTCCACAATAAGTGGATATGATAGTGTAGTAACAAGATCAACACCAAAAAAGGTGGAATTTCTCCTACACACACTATCCCAATGTAGCACAAACACCCAAGTGTCTCATACCCAAACTACTATGAAAATGCATTATCCTAAGTAAACTTAAGTAAGTGTAATAATATCCATGATGAATAATTATTTACACCAACAGAAATCTCTATTTACGGAGAAGCACAGATCAAAACCTCTTGGGTTCCTAAACTAGAAACACCTTCCATAGACCCTATGTCACATCCTACGCTCGATTCAAACAGGGAGAGTACCATCAACGACCTTCACCACAACGTCTTAACCCTCACTGACACATCTTATGAACTTAACCTGATCGATGAGGTAATACTCATTATCAATCCTGAACTCATCAAATGGGATCATCCTAATCCCCCATGCCTTGACCAATTCCAAAACAATGAGGCGATCATTGAATTTTTGGAACTACAGGATAGCATACCCAGTGGGGATCACAAAGCTAGATTCGCCATTGAACTTAATAGCGCAACATACTTTGGGACGGATGCCAAACCCTTCAGCTGCAAAAATACAATGATAAAACATTGATCTTCCAGTGAGAACCACACTGCAGCACTGTTTGATCCCAAAAAAGTCAAAAGAAAGAGTGTATCCAATGGTGAAAACTTCTCTGAGGTGCCTGAGGATGAAAGGTTTGTGTAGCGTCCTAAAATTGTGACACTTGCAATTTCAACTGCATTTCGGTCTTCACGATGGCGACGCAACACGCAACCTGAATGGAGACCCCAAAACTTGCTCACGACACTGAAAACTGTATTTTTCATGCACCCTGGGCTGAACCTCCTTGCACCCTGATGTCCTGGGAGGTGGGACCAGAGCGCCCAGCACCCTGGTCCCTCAGGACCAGGGCGCCCAGCGCCCTGGTCCCTGGGTCCTATTTTGGGCCCGGTTTCCTAAGTGGTATCGGGTTTTTTCGTTTGCAATTTGGAAAATTACATTCCCTGGTCGGCCTAAGGTCAGGAAAATCAGTCTATCAGCCCTAATTGACAAGTATATAAATGACATTTTCCTCTTTCATTCGATATGATGGAAAAGGCGTGGAAACTATACTCAAGCACTCAAGCATTCAAGCATTCAAGCAATTGATCATTCCTAGTCTCCATTCAAGGCTAAGTGTTGCATTCAAGACAAGGATTCAACCATTGAAGAGGAGATCATATACTACATGCTACAACATACAACATACAACATCTAAACCTTCGCACATAAGGATACAAACATCCTTAGAACAAGGTATTAGTACTTGTTTTAGAGTCATTTACATTTACAGCTCTTGCTCATTTCTTGGTTAATTCCAAAACCGGGGTTTGACCTAAAGGCAAACCCCTAATCCCTAACCCCCCAATCATCTTCACTTTTCTGTGTGTAGGTTGCAGGTACGCGGCTGAAATTGAAGATCTGGAATCCTTGTGCAGAGACGAACAGATCCCCCTTCGTTTCGCGGATTTTTCGGAGGACCGTGGCGCCGGGCGCCATCGTCCCGACAACTTTTGCTCAAATTTGCAGGATAGCGCCGTATCGACATTTTACTGCTAATTCCAGGTCCGCAGCTTCATCCTATAACCTGAACTCAGTTTATAAGCGAATCTTTATGACTTTCTATGCATCCTTAGCTTAATTTCCTTAATCAACATTCTTTACAAAAGAGGGTAGCCTTGCTTTCCTACCCCTTGAAATTCATTTAGCATCCAATCTTACATCGTGTGGGATTGAATCTTATGAGTTTCAACCCCTCTTTTGAATGTAAAGTCTTCCCCCTAAGTGAAAACCCATCGAATCCTAGCGAACCTCCCTTCTCTCTCCTTGGAGTTAGAAGAGGGGAGACCAACTAGGGTTCGACCGCGATTTTCCGCTTTACATTTTGGTGAACCCGACGTGAACATCCTTTCTGATTTTTCATGCTTAGATCTGAAAAAATTGATTACATTTCCATGTTTGATCTTTTGCAAAGTTTTAGAGGTGATTGCATTAAAACCCTAAAATTTCTTTTTAGTAATTAAACTTGCGAAATGTCTAAATGTTAATGCTTGTTTCAGATATGTCCTTCTATTACAAATTATCAATTCATATTTGTGCTTTAATTCTGAAAATTAAGTGGTTAAAAGTCAAAACCCTAATTTTTGAAACCCTCTTGATTCAACCTTTGTCCGACAATTTGACCGATCAAAACATCTCGAAATCAGCTGTAACTTTAGATTCCGCAATAAAATCACAATATCTTTCATCCCTGAAAATTTGGAAAAAAGTTGCGAGGACCGTGTTGCACTCCGAGCGCCATCATCCCCGACATTTTTTCCAAAATTTCGGGAGCGAGATCTTGCTGTATTTTCCTGCTAAAATCCAGAATTTTGGCTGATTTTGTCAATTATAACACTTTCAAAATTGCAGTCAAAGTTGGTCTTGTGATTGCTTGGTCTAAGGCTCCTAATCATTCAAAAATTATCGAAATTGAAATTTTGTGTCAAAATTGTGTTCTTACTGTCTTAGATCTGAAAATTGTATTTGCATTCATTCGAAATTTCAGTGCTTTATTCAAATATTTGCATTTTGTGACTTTTGAAATTAAGTACCTAATTACAACAACTTTGATTTCCGCTTTCAAAATTGAATTTTGCGTGAAATTGAGTCAATTTTCAAATTTCAAAATTTGCATTGCTCTTGACATTCCCTCTAAAATCATAAAATTCAAAATTTTAGTTTCCCTCTCTTTTTCAAAATTCAAATTTTGCATTTTTCAACAATCTTGATAGGGTTCAATTTTGAATTTGCAACTTTAATTTGGCCTATCTACAGATCGTAAAATCCCTCAATTTTTTCAGATTAGCTCTAAAATCATCATACCTTTCATCCCTGCAAATTTCAAAAAAAGTTGCAAGGACTGTGTTGCACTCTGAGCGCCACGGTCCCAAACATTTTTTCTGAAATTTCGGGAGACTGTTGTGATTGCATTTAACAGCTTAAGTCTAGAAGATTGGCTGGTTTTACTAAAAATTGCTACCTCTAAAATCAAAATCTTCTCTCTCTCTCTAGTGCATGAGTTTTACAACAATAAGCCCTACTTACACTATTCCCGTTAGACGAAGCCGTAGAATTAAGTCTTTCCGAGGTTTAACTACCGAGGAGATGGAACCTAATTTGAGTAGCCTTTTTAACGAGGACATGGGTAATTCCTCTAATCCTCCTAATGATGAAGAAGTTCCCCATGAAGTTTCTGTTGAACAACTTTCCAAATTGGATAACCAATTTGACGATTTTCACCAATGGATGTCTCATGAGTATCCCGATAGTCAAGCTCTTCCTTTAATTGAGGGTCTAAAACGTACGCTTCAAAGTGATAAGAATGGAATTGATGTTTTACGTGGTATCGCACACATTGTGGATTCGAATGTGATGCTTATGAAGAGTTGTGCTGAATCTTTAGGTTATACACAACCTCCTACACAAGTCAATCATTCTATTCCTTTGACCATTTCTATTGCTAGTATACCTACCTTTACATCGAACATCATGGCTACCTCTATACAAGACATTCCTCCTGTGATTACCAGTCATGGGGGCAATCCTCCTTCTTCAATTAACCCTATTCCTTCATTTAATCCGACTTCTTCATTCATTCCTTCAATAAGTGTTCCTATTACATCTTCACAAATGAACATGACACAAGGGGGCAATTCATTTAACCATTCCATTCCTCCTTGTAGTGTTCCTCCTATCCAATCATCCCCTATGGTTGACTATCATAGGGTCCCACCACCTTACTCTTTACCATCTTTTAATAACATCACACCTCCATCTCAATCTAACACACCTAATATGAACTCTTCGACTGAAGCTACCATTAATAATCTTGCACAAACTGTCTCTTCTTTACAGCAACAAATTGCCTCTATGAATCAATCTAAGTTTAGTGTGCCCACATTTGATGTTGCGAGCCCACTTTCTCTTGACATTGTTCGAGCTATTCCTCCTAAGCATGTTGAAATCCCGCATTTGGAACTTTATAATGGTAAAGGAGATCCTCTAACACATGTTAAGACTTTTCAAACAATATGTACTGATTTTGCTTATGACCAAAGGTTGCTTGCAAAACTATTTACTAGAACATTAAGAGACAAAGCCCTACAATGGTATTGCTCGTTGCCTTCTTATTCTATTACTTCTTTCGAACAACTTGCAAATGCTTTCATTCAACAATTTCAAAACAATATAAGTCCTAAAGTTACTTTGATTGATTTAATGCATTGTAAACAAGGTGTTAAAGAAAAAGTGATTGATTTCATCGGTAGATATAAGCATTTGTATGCTCAAATTTCTTTTCCAGTGCCTGATAATGATATTCAAAGAATCTTTATTTCTAATTTGCAAAAAGATATTCGAGACAAACTTCTGTTTTCTGAGTTTACTTCTTTCCAATAGTTGTGCGCCACTCTTCACAATTATCAACTGACTGTGAGTCAAATGGAACAATCACATCCTATGGCTCTGAGTGATAAGGGTGATAGCAGTCAACAACCATTTGGGAAGTTTAAACCGAACAGAGATTCCATCAAATTCAATGAAAACATCATCAACAACAATGTGAATGCAGCATCAGGTGTGCCTCCTATTTCTAAATTTTTCAAGAAAGAAAGAAAGTATACTCCTTTGAATGAATCATTGCATGATATTATGAATAAGTTATTGGGACAAAATGTGCTTACCCTTCCTCCTATAAGACAAATTGATCCTGCAAAGATTACTTCACCTTATTTTGATCACAAAGCTTTTTGTCATTTTCATCGTCAGCCTGGTCATGATACTGAAAAATGTTTTTCTCTAAAGGGTAAAATTCAAGATTTGATTGATAATAATACTATTTCTGTTTCTGGAGTGAATGATAAAGGTAACACATCTGTAGCTCCTCCTAACCAAAATCTTCAGATTTTTACTGATCCATTACCTTCTCATACTTCTCATACTTCTAATGCGATTGAGGCTAATGATTCCTCTTTCTCATCTGATGGTCTTGTGTCTATGACTCTGAATGTGATTAACTTTGTAGAGCAGCAAGAAAACCCTAAAGAACCTTCCATCACATTTGATTCTAGCGAAACCATTAGGGCACCTGATGGTCCTTTATACATAGTTGCAAAAGTCAAGAATATGCCTTGCCGTGGAGTGCTTATTGATCCTTCATGCATGGTTAATGTTATTACTGAAGAATTTCTTTTTACTTTGCAATTGAATCAAGTGATCTATGACAAAACAGATGTGATTGTGAAACTATTTGATGCATTTTCTTCTCCTGCAATTGGTTCTATTACATTGCCTATTGAGGTCCATAACAAATCCCTTGATGTGAACTTTGCTATTATTCCATCTTCCAAACAATTTCGTGTGAAGCTTGGCTATCCTTGGCTATCTTCCATGAAAGCTATTGCTTCTCCTATTCATAAGTGTTTGAAATTTCCCCACAATGGTGAAGTTGTTACTGTTAATCATAGTCTCTTTAAACCAGCTGAAAGAACCTCTAGTGTTCCTCTTGATTACTTTTGGCCTAAACAATTCCAATCTCTTCCTCCGCGAAGTGATCATCTTTTCAAATCTTATCAAAAGTGGAAAACAGATATGATCCTATCTCTAAGTGAACCTAGAGCACCTAAACTTGACATTCCTATCATTCTTGAGAAGGAAATTCTTCCTTTGAAAGATAAAACTAATGTCTTTCCCCAAGAAGATTCCCAACCCGTCCCTATGGATGCGACTATGTCTATGCCTAATAAATCTTCTAAAAATAGACCTATACCTCCTCGTCATGATGGACTTGGTCTTCTTCCTAAACCAAAAACTCCTCCTTTATATGGAGCAGTTCCTCCTCCTGCCTTCTATAGAGAGAAGAGACCTTCTTCTTCTCCTATTATCCAGCCTAAGAGACCACAACCTAAACACCCAAGTGATAAGGATGAGAACATTCCTCCTCCTCTATCTTCTACACTTCCTACTAAGACTAGACGTAATCGTTCTGCACAGGAACGTCGACGAAAGCGTCGTCTTAGGGCTCAAGCAGCTGCTTCTCAAACTTTACAATCTCCAAAAACACCTTCAACAAGCATTATTCCATTTTCTCCTCAGCCGGATATTGAGCCTAAATTTCCTAAACATAAGATGCATGATGGTCTTGATCCTGTGCGAGTTAAAGATCCTATTTTTATAAATCTTGATGATGATATAGATGAAAATGTTATGCATGATGAAAATGTTACTCCTCTTGCTTCTGATAGTGAATATGAACTTGTTGATGTTGATAACCATTTATCTAATGAATTTTCTAAAGCACTTATCCTAGCTCCTAGACAAGAACAATGTGGCTTGGAACATGAACATAGCCCTTGTTTGGATCTTGTGATAGCTCCATCTGCTGTGTTGGATGTTCCTCCTCTAGCGTGTTCCCTGCCTTCCCGAAACATTGATCAGCAAGATCGGGGGGTAGATGACATGCTAGACTAGTTACATTAGCATGGCAGATTCTCTCCTTCTCTCTTGTGTTACTTCTTCTATATGTTATTCTCATTCTTCTATTTGTCGTCCTTAGTGTTGTCTACTTGAGGATGATGCAAAGCATTGAGATCTCTCGATCTCTCTCATGTTGACTCAAAAGACACATGTGTTCCCTTCTTCTAGGTGACCTTCCTTGATTGGGGAATGAAGAACAATTATGCATACATACATATGATATATATACATGACTTATCATACAGCATACTGACCCCGAGGAAAGTGAAGTCACCTCGTGCTTTGTGTTTTGTGTCTATTATCCTTGGGTTTATCTCACACTTGGGGGCTAAATCTTTGCGATAACGTGCTCCTTTTCCTTTCTCATTTCTTATGTGTATCACTACGTTAAAACAATCACCCCCGTTGAGGCGTGTGCGATCACTTTAACGTAGGGGGGCATACACCCTGTCTATCCTTTCAAAGATACTTGAAAAATTTCTTGGCAAACTTAGCTTTGTCTTGAAGATTTTTGGTATTTCTTTTGCATGACTCATAGTGAGGAAACCTTACTACCGACAGTCATGGTTCTTCCTCGTGATCTTCCCTTTTACTTTGTCAATCGAAGTTGTAAGATCCTTAGTCCATTGGGGGCTTGGTGTATCTTGCCTCCTTGACATGGTGGAAGTCTTTCAACGTTGTTTCCTTGTACTTTACCGGAAGTATGAGCATACATACTCCCGCTAAAGTGGGGGCTAAATGTAGCGTCCTAAAATTGCGACACTTGCAATTTCGACTGCATTTCGGTCTTCATGATGGCGACACAACACGCAACCTGAATGGAGACCCCAAAACTTGCTCACGACACTGAAAACTGTATTTTTCATGCACCCTGGCCTGAATCTCCTTGCACCCTGATGTCCCGGGAGGTGGGACCAGAGCGCCCAGCGCCCTGGTCCCTCAGGACCAGGGCACCCAGTGCCCTTGTCCCTGGGTCCTATTTTGGGCCCGGTTTCCTAAGTGGTATCGGGTCTTTTCGTTTGCAATTTGGAAAATTACATTCCCTGGTCGGCCTAAGGTCAAGAAAATCAGTCTATCAGCCCTAATTGACAAGTATATAAATGACATTTTCCTCTTTCATTCGATATGATGGAAAAGGCATGGAAACTATACTCAAGCACTCAAGCATTCAAGCATTCAAGCAATTGATCATTCCAAGTCTCCATTCAAGGCTAAGTGTTGCATTCAAGACAAGGATTCAACCATTGAAGAGGAGATCATATACTACATGCTACAACATACAACATACAACATCTAAACCTTCGCACATAAGGATACAAACATCCTTAGAACAAGGTATTAGTACTTGTTTTAGAGTCATTTACATTTACAGCTCTTGCTCATTTCTTGGTTAATTCCAAAACCAGGGTTTGACCTAAAGGCAAACCCCTAATCCCTAACCCCCCAATCGTCTTCGCTTTTCTGTGTGTAGGTTGCAGGTACGCGGCTGAAATTGAAGATCTGGAATCCTTGTGCAGAGACGAACAGATCCCCCTTCGTTTCGCGGATTTTTCGGAGGACCGTGGCGCCGGGCGCCATCGTCCTGACAACTTTTGCTCAAATTTGCAGGACAGCGCCGTATCGACATTTTACTGCTAATTCCAGGTCCGCAGCTTCATCCTATAACCCGAACTCAGTTTATAAGCGAATCTTTATGACTTTCTATGCATCCTTAGCTTAATTTCCTTAATCAACATTCTTTACAAAAGAGGGTAGCCTTGCTTTCCTACCCCTTGAAATTCATTTAGCATCCAATCTTACATCGTGTGGGATTGAATCTTATGAGTTTCAACCCCTCTTTTGAATGTAAAGTCTTCCCCCTAAGTGAAAACCCATCGAATCCTAGCGAACCTCCCTTCTCTCTCCTTGGAGTTAGAAGAGGGGAGACCAACTAGGGTTCGACCGCGATTTTCCGCTTTACAGTTTGACATCCTTCCTTCTAGTGCAAATCAGGAATGATCAACAATCCTCATCAAGGAAACAAAAGAATTCAACGTGGGGACTCCTAAGATTCCTCATCACATATATTTGGCATCTCTTTTAACTCCAGAGGAACAACCTAAGTTTGTCGAGTTCTTCTAGAAGTGTCAGATCAAATTTGCATGGTCTTATGTGGACATGCCTGGGCTTGATCCTGATTTAGTCATGCATCACCTCACCATAGCAGAAGGAGCTAAACCTGTCAAATAGAACCTTCACAAGATGCACCCCCAAATTGCGGTACTTGTCAAAGAAGAACTTAAGAAACTCCTGGATGTTAGTTTTATTAGACCAATTGATTATGAAAATGAGATATCCAATATTGTACCTATTCACAAACCAAATGGGGGCATTCATATCTGTACTAACTTCAGAGATCTAAACAAGGCATGTCCTAAGGATGACTTCCCCCTACCAAACATTAACATGATTGTGGACCTAACAGCAGGACATGCCATGCTTTCTCTTATGGATGGCTTTTCAGGTTACAACCAGATAAAGATTGCACCAGAGGATCAACATAAGATGACCTTCACATGTCCATGGGGAAAATACTGTTGGAATGTAATGCCTTTTGGTCTAAAGAATGTAGGAGAAACCTATCAAAGAGAAATGACCACCATATTTCGTGATATGATGCATACCATAACGGAAGATTATGTTGATGACTTATTGGAAAAATAATTAACTAGAGAAGGTCATCTAGAAATATTAGAAAAAATATTTGATAGACTCGAACAATACCATGTTCGACTCAACCCAAAGAAATGTGTCTTTGGAGTAACATTAGGTAAGCTTCTAGGATACATTGTCTCAAGCAAAGGTTAAAGCAATCATGGACATGCCAACTCCATGGAACATCAGTCAGCTAAGGACATTACAAGGGTAGCTACAATCCATCTAAAGATTCATTGCACAACTAGTAGATAAGTGTCACCCCTTTACACACTTGTTACAGAAAAACATCCGTTTTCAATGGGATGACAAATGTCAGTAAGCATTCCAAATGCTTAATGATTATCTCATGAATACACCATTGCTGATCCCACCAGATCCAAGTAGACCACTCTTACTCTATATTCCAGCAACAAATACAACATTGGGAGTGCTACTGGCTTAACATAATGCAGAAGGGAAAGAGTGTGTTGTTTACTACATTTCTCGCACACTGGTTGGCTATGAACTCAATTACAAACCTATTGAGTGAGCTTGCATAGCAGTAATCTTGGTAGCCACTAAAATAAGGCACTACTTGTTAACACATAGAGTACAACTCATTGCTAAGATTGATCCACTAAAGTACTTACTCAACAAAGTAGCATTGACAGGCTGCTTAGCCAAATGGGTGATGATTCTAAGTGAATTTGACATCAAGTATGTGGACCGTAAGGCTATCAAGGGCCAAGTTATTGTAGATCAGTTGGCTGATGCACCTCTCGTAGGTGATCATCCTCTCATTTCCAATTTTCCAGATGAAGATATATTCCTAATCACAGTAGCACAACCATGGAAACTATACTTTGATGGTTCATATACTCGGCATGGCTCGGGGGCAGGCATTCTGTTTATCACACCTCAAGGTGACAACATCCCAAGGTCTTATAGGCTAACCTTTTCATGCACAAACAACATAACTGAGTATGAGGCCTTGATCACAGGACTTTGACTAGCTGTACAATGGAAGTGAAAAGAGCTACAAGTATATGGTGACTCTCAACTGGTCATCTGATAAGTCACAAATGAATATCAGACCAAGGATGATAAAATCATGTCGTACAATCAAATGGTGGACAATTTAAAAGAATCATTTAAGACTATCACCTTTGAGCAGATACCTAGGGATCAGAATCGAGCTGCTGACGCTATGGCTACCATCGCATCTCTCCTAAATCTTCCATAGAATTCAACACGCTATGAGTTCTTGGTAGAACAACTTTGGATTCCCGCTTATGATATCCCTGAAACTGAGATGATATGTCACCTTATCGGTTCCAAATCCCCATGGTACAGTGAGTTCTACACCTACCTCCATGACCACACACTTCCTCCTAACCAATCGAATAACCAATGCAAAAACTTCATTCACCAAACCGCTCGATACACCATCATTGTCGAAACCCTATACCAACGTAGTCTTGATGGTACTCTCCTTTGATGTTTGGAACATGATGTGACAACAAAGGCCTTGGAAGAAGTACATGAAGGAATTTGTGGGACTCACGCAAGCGGTCCTTCCTTAGCAAAGAAGATCATGTGCGCTGGATACTATTGGCCGTCCATGGAAAAAGACTCCTACTATTTTGTTAGAAAATGCAAGAAATGCCAAGTTCATGGAGACCTGATACATGCAATAGCATAGGAATTGCAACCAATCACAACACCATGGCCCTTTTGTCAATGGGGACTTGACCTTGTGGGTAAAATTCATCCATCTTCATCAAACAGCCACAAATTCATTATTACCGCCACCGAATACTTCACAAAGTGGATCAAATTTGTTCCACTTACCCAAATCATCGGCAAGAAGATCACCTCATTCATCATTAATTACATCATTTCGTGGTATGGTGTACCCATGTCCATCATCATAGATAATGGACTTCCTTTCAAAAATTAGGATGTCTGTGAGCTTTGTGAGAAGTTTCACATCCAACACCACTTTTCCACTCCCTATTACCCACAAGGCAATGGTCAAGCCGAAGCATCAAACAAGAACATATTAAGAATCCTCAAGAAAACAGTCAATGATCATGGCCGTGATTGGCATGTTCAATTAAATCCAGCACTATGGGCATATCGAACTAGCATTCAAACCACTACAGGAGCAACTCCCTACTCACTAGTTTATGGAGCAGAAGCTATCTTACCTATTGAGGTCGCGATACCATCTCTATGGGTTTCCTTTCATAATCTCATAGATGATGAAGCATAGAGAGTATCACATGTTCAAGACTTGGAACTACTTGATGAGAAATGACAAGCTGCATACAACCACCTCAAAGCCTATCAGCGGTGCATGACCAGTAGCTATAATCATCGAGTTAGACCTCATGCATTTGAAGTAGGTGATCTTGTTCTCAAGGAGAATCCTTGTAACCAACCAAATAGAGGACATCAGGGATAGTTTTGATCTAACTTGTTGGGTCCATATGTTATCACTATTGTATTTGGGTCTGGGGCATATCAGTTGGCTACTTCAGAGGGAGAACTGCTAGCAAATCCAATCAACATCATGCACCTCAAACGGTTTTATTGATAAGTTGTACAGAGCATCAGGCTCCAATACCTACTAGAAAAACACCAAAAAAATTCAGATAAATGTCCTGAAGAAAATACAAAAAAAAAAAAATAGTAAAAGAAAAATCATGCATCCAAATGGTGAACAACCACTCTGGTGGCACCTTGGGTAACTATGATGGTGAAAACCAGGAAAAAAGGCACCACTCATAAAGGCTATGGCTCCATTGTCTTTCAAACTTGTTGCAAGCACATTCATTGCATCCACTCATCCATCATTCAAACCATGGCTTGTTATTGATCTACAATCAAGGATAGTACTTCATGTGTCTTGCATCCCACTTTTTCATAGTCATGTCTAAACTGGGGTCAATGCCCTTAACCTATTGATGGAAGTGGATTCTGCATTAATTGTGACTCATTAGGTTCATCAAAAAAAAATTGTCTCACAAAATACCAAAAGCATTCAAAAAACTGCATCACAAAATACCAAAAACATTCAAAAACTGTCTCACAAAATACCAAAAACATTCAAAAAATTGTCTCATAAAATACCAAAAACATTCAAAAAACTGTCTCACAGAATACCAAAAACATTCAAAAACTGTCTCACAAAATACCAAAAACATTCAAAAACTGTCTCACAAAATACCAAAAACATTCAAAAAAGTGTCACAAAATACCAAAAACATTCAAAAACTGTTTCACAAAATACCAAAAACATTCAAAAACACTCACAAAATCTTAAAAAAAATAAAAAAGTAAAAAAAAAAAAAAAACATCAGAAAACATCAAAAATCAATCAAAAATATGGCAAACGCCTTGTACATAGGCATCCATGAAGATACCAAACAAACATTGTGAAATAATCAAAACGATGACCACTTATCATTTCAACCAAACAATCAACATCGACACGCCAACTATCTTAGCAAGGATGCATCCTTCCTTACCAAAACGAAGACATGATAACATTTTCTTTGACAAGAAAATTTTGTTTAAGCTATCAAGTACTTGGTCAGTTTGATACGTTATTTATTTATTTATATCAGTTTCCTATGCTACTCTGGGATATCCATAAGTGATTAGAGTGGCCAGGATGGTTCCTAAGCATTGTTTGTATGTCTTCTGTGAATCATTCCAATGAAGTTCTGGGACATGTACTAATGGTGTCTACGTGGGAAGTTCACTAAGCTACGTGATCTTATGCAAAATACAGTCATGGATCACTATGGCTTGCTGACTATAACGTATACCTTGATCATATGAGCATGAACCATTATGGAGGGTCCATATTCTTTATTTATTTATGCTACTTGCTTGCAGGTACAATGCTTCAAACTTGGTTCCTACTGCCTCATCCAAGATTGATACTACCCTTGCTCAATGATGAAAATAAAGTACTATGGATCGGCATTTCCTCTCATCTGTTTATATTACATTCCATTTCATATCACCCATCCATTTGATCAATCATTATTCATATTCATGGTTTTGTATGCAAATGTGAACAAGTTTGAATATGAGAAATTATTTAAAAATGAATTGGTCTTGAATACAATCACGACTGAGTTCTCTAATACACCATCAATGCATCATGCACATTATCACCAAACTTGCATTTATCTATCATGCACACATGGCATCATCATTTCATTACATTAGTTGCATCATCATATCATTTTGCTTACATATAGGTTCATTATATTTATTGTTAATTATTCATTCAAGTGCATTAATTTCACATCATTTAGGTTCATTCATTGTCATGTACTTCAATTTGCATCATTAAAATCATTCATCATCATTTATCATCATTTAAGTTTGTCTACAATACATACATATATAAATTCCTTTAAGTCACGTGCATTTATTTTATCCATTAGTTAAGTACATTCATCTATCCATCTAGTATATTCTTATTCTCATTCATTTCATCTTACTAAGATTTCATTCATTAAAATACATTTATTATCCTTTTAATTGCCTTACGATGCAGTTATTCATTACCCATGAGTTGCATTATCATCGCATTATCATTTCACTTAATCATATTTTATCAACATTTAGAATCATAACAAAAACAACCATTTGTCTTCGCATTGGTTTATACATTTTCCACATGCATTCATTTAGAAATCATCACATAAACATTTGTACTTTACATTTTTTTATCCCTATTGCATTCATTTTAACCATCTATATACATTTACACAAACTCATTCAATTCATTGCATTTCATCATATCAAACACAACTACATATCATCATTTCATCAACATAACACACAAGTACTATCTATAATCGTTAGCATCATTTCATTATGCATACATCATCATCATGGCATAACATACATAAAGCATTACACTAACGAATCATGGATATATAAACCTGCATCCACATGTTAGCATCACATTCATAAAACATGCATATAGACATCATACAAATTAATATAAGAATAGGTATATAAGAATCATCTCATAAACACATACATATAACAAGTACAAATATCCATCTAAGCATAAATCATAGATCATCATCTTGCATAAATCCATACATATCATCAACATGCATATTATCACAAAATATAGGATCTCCTCATATATCACATCATATCATCTTGCAAAAACTTACATGTATCAGAGTACAATGATGTCCCAATATATTAGCTATCAAGAGCCATCCAAGACACGGTCCAAAATGACAATGTAATAAAATACATAAATGCTCTCTCAAATGCCACTCTGGCCAGATGCTGCACCACCATCACCACCTACTCTCCCACTACCCCCTACAGCACCTGCACTATCTCACCATGGAGGACCCATCACACCACCACTACTCTGCATCCTCTAAGATCACTCTGATCTATCCCACCGCATCTATTAATAGCTCAATGCCCACCAACTAGATGTTACCACCTGCTCATATAGACCCCGCCAATAATCAACCTCTCCCCCTACCCTCTGTAACTCTCTCACAAATGAATCAGTTGACGACCCATGTCCCTGTACTCCCTCCAGGGCCCAAACTCTCTCTTGCAGCTAGATCACCCTATCAACTACCTGATCTCTCTCCCTCAGCACTACAGTCAACTCTCACTCTCATGCAAAAAACTGAACATCTCTAGCTGCAACCTCTGTCTCCATATCTTCCAACCGAGTCTGCAAAAATAATATCATTTGATCTCACAGATCTCCTCCTCCCATCCCTATCGGATCTCGTCATCCACCTGTAGCTCCCTCTCCTCCTCCTGTAGCTCCCTTGCCCATATTCATAGGTACCTCTCCCTCCCCCATATCCCTGCCACCTAATCTGACTCCTCCCTACATCAAAGGCCCCTATGATAGCCGCAATGGCTGCCCGTCTCTCCCTCTCCGCTGTAACCGTCCACCTCCACCACCTCCACCTCCAAATCCCCCACCCCCTCCAAATCCACCACCCCCACCATCTCCTCCTCCATCCCCTCCTCCTCCATCACCTCTTCCTCATCCCCCTACTACCACTCCTCGACCTCCTCTCCTCCTCCTCTATTTCCTATCCTCCTCAAAGGCTGGATCGACTTTGTTGGATCTGATGTGCGAGGAATGGGATGTGCCACAATGTACTGGGTATACTCATTTGTCACCCCTGCGTCTACCACCCCCGACCTCATCTGCCATGGTCTCATCTGTCGAGTCTGAAACTCTACTAAAGCCTGATCATATGGTAACACTGGCCCCCACTGGAACCTCTCTCATACCACCCATGCATACTCTCCTGACCCACTCGGCAATCCCTGCCTCCGTTCGAACTGCCTCAGCACTCTACCTGGTACCTGTCACTCCATATTGTAGGTTGTCCTACCAATCAAGTATCGTGTCATAAATACATAAGGCAAGGCCTCTGCATCATCCTTCTAGGGCTCGCACTCAATATAGGGCCTCTAGATCACTACATCTAAATCATCTAACGCCCGCTGCCACCACTCTAACTTCCCTACGTGGTGTAGACTCATCATACTAACATACATGTATACATAGGGCTGATCCACTGCCCTAAATATTAGACTAATTGGTCATGTCACAGGTAGGTGCTCCCATGCCCAAATATGCAGAAGAGTGATCCCAATTCCCAGTGAGCTTGTCTCTTATTACACCACCTCATGCAGCTCTCGATATAGGTGTGACAAAATGCACGGTCCCCATGCAAAGCGGGTCCCCTCAATCATCATCTTCTCTATAACCTGGCCCCAACCCATAGCCAGTCCATGTGATCATCAATCTGAGGATAGCAGGCCCCTAACAATCCTTGATAGTATAGCTGGTAGTGGGTCATATAATGCAGCTATATCCTCCCACGCTATCGAGCCATCATGAATGAACACATCCTCATCAAAAAATCACTGCACAACCACTGTCCCCCATGCTTGATCATAGGTCACCAGATCCCCTCAGATAGGGATGTGTAAGATCCACCACACATCCTCTAGTGTCACAGTTATCTCCCCCATAGCTAGGTGAAATATACAAGTCTCACTGTGCCATCGCTCTACCAATGCTATCATCAAATCATGATTCATCCAAATCACGGGAATATACATCACATCGTACAGGCCTGTCGCTACAATGTAATCAATCTCAGCCTCTGTCAGTCGATCTCTCAGCTGCTATGTGGCTGGATGCCTCTCCCGCATCTATAAAACAAGAAAATCCTCCTACACACGCACATCAACTATCATCATCAGTTGTTTTGTTTCAATCTTTCTTAAGTTTAAACCTAGAATATCAACGTATACTTTGATCAAGTATCTTCGGGTCTCAACAGGTAAGCAATCATGGTACACCTAGACTACAATAGGCATTTATCCTAATGACCTAAGTCTCAATGGGGCTTCTATGGTTCAAAACAACTAATTTCTCCATCCATCCATCAATGGCATCAGGAGATTATTTTTCTACAAATACTGGGGCATCTATTTTTCAGACAATAGCGCTACTCTGCTAACAATCGCGCTACTCTGCTAACAATTGCGGTACTCTACTAACAATCACATTATAACTACACATTAGTGCTAAACAAACAATAGCGCTATAACAACCACGCAATAGCGCCATTTCAAAATAGTTTTACTACAAAGACTCAATAGTGCTCAAACTACATCAGTGCTAAAACAACTACTCAACTACGCTACAACTTGCAAAAGTGCTAAAACCCCTATACGATAGCGCTATAGTGGCACAATAGCACTAGTTTAATTGACAACAATGCCAAAAAATAGTTTTAGCTCTATTATTTTTACTTAACTTGGACCCTTTAAAATGACATAAAAAAAACATTAAAAATAAAATTTCAAATTTACATACTGTTGATCCGTAGTCATCTGGTTGCTGAAATTGATGAACCCGCTCTAGCCGATGATCTACTATCGGTACCGGCATCCTGACTGTTGCTCACTCTTTCAAAAAGGTCCCTATTAGAGCTCTAAAATCACTATGGAGATGAATGCAAACGACCCTATTTTTACCCCTTCAACCCTATATATACCCTTCGCCTTAAACCTAATTTTACCCCATTCATCGTCGTGGTCCGCGTGAACTTCCAACGCCTCCCATTTCTCTGTTTTATCTCTGATTTTTTCCATTATTTCACCAGTATTGCTAAACTCTTCTCTTCTACCTCCTCGCCAATTTTCATTCTTTTTCGAGAGATCGCCCGATTTTTCAAAATTTTCAGTTCATCTCTTGAGGGGGCATACCACCCCTTAAATTAACATTTTATGGGCCATTTTTCTTCAGACCATTTTTTTCTTTCTTTGAAATGATGTGATAAACTGCACCATCTCAAAGAGGGGCAAACATAGTCACATAAATCTGTCCAATTTAATTAAATGAATATTTGATATTTATTTGATAAAAAACCCACTAGACATCAGTTAATTAAATTAGCATTTAATTAATTCATCTTGAAACATTCTCCTATTAATTAAATAAATTTTACAATTTATTTTAATTAATTCATTAAACCAAATTCACAATCAATTAAATGAATAAATCCTATTTATTTAATTTAATCCCCTTTCCTCTTTTAAATAAATAAATTAAAACATTTATTTAAATCTTTAAATCCCCCCACTTGCATTCTCCTAAAAATGCAAGTTGCACCTATTTGTTGAAATAAATTAATTTTATTTTAATAAAAATCCTATTTTCACTCACCCACCAAACCCACTTGCAATCTTAATCCCCTTCTAGATTCTTCTAACCTCTTCCTAATTAACCTAATCCATCCCCTAATTATTGTCACATTCCTAAGTAGCTTGGAGTCACTTCTCAAAGACTCCAAAGTCTTTGAAAAACATTTAGTGCTTTATGTGTCCAACAAGCTAACCCCTAAAGTCTTCCAAACCACTAATGGCTCTTACATGACCATTAATGGCTCTTACATAACCATTTATGGTTAAATCCACTTGTACCCATGGTTAGGGACTTTGACCCTTAACTCAACCCCCATGTAACCCATGTGTCTCATTAAGCATTTATTGCTTTGACCATGGTTATCCTCACTAACTCTTGCACAAGAGTTTATCCATTGGATAAAAGCATTATTCTCTGAATAATAAATTTATTCACTCAACTCAACTTTAACCCTACCTCCCAAGTTAACCCTCAGGTCATGTCAAGCATTTAATTATTCCTCCCTCTCCCCTCAACCCCTCTCATGTTGACACTTGTCATCCTGAGATTGGGTTGAAAGTCGTCACATGGATTATAAGCCCTTCAATCCTGACCCTTGTTGAGATTACTCAATCTCAACCATCCATTGCTCCATTTTACCTATAAAGAGAGCTCATTTCTTCAATATCCAAATCCTGAAAACTTGTATGCATTTACCTTATAGCCAATTTTAGAGAAGAGCATTTAGCATAAATCACTAATATATTGTCATTTTGGACTAAAATAAATCATTTTCATTTCATAGCATCCAATA
Source organism: Cryptomeria japonica (assembly GCF_030272615.1). Taxonomy (NCBI): domain Eukaryota; kingdom Viridiplantae; phylum Streptophyta; class Pinopsida; order Cupressales; family Cupressaceae; genus Cryptomeria; species Cryptomeria japonica. Next base: position 291,014,469 of record NC_081411.1, on the reverse strand, counting down.
TTAGTTTGTTTTACACTTGCATGGCATAGTTAATCATTTTCAATCTTGAACCTCCATAAGGAATCCATAATACAAAATGTTATTGAGAGCTACACTCATTTGGAACTTGGAGAGGAGAGGAACAAGGAAGGAGAAGCTACCAACATGGTAGAGAACATTTGGAGATGTTTAGTTGCATTTCTTAGATTCATTAAGCTTTCTATTTGTTGTGTAGTATCTTTCTTGATATGTTTGCTTAGGATAGTGTTTAATCTTTGATTTGCTAACACTAATGACTAACATCTATTTCTTGTGCTTCTCTTTGTGTGTATAGCAATCAAACAGGTTTTTCTAACAATCCTTCATTTTGCAGAGCATCATTTGGTGAAATCGACATGAATCCAACACCAAGATTTCCACAAAAACTACTAATTTTTCTTGTTTTAATTGCCACACAGGTTGCTCTTTAGCGTTTTTGAATGCATTTTAGCACTTTTGAAACTTCCTGATTTAGCGCTTCTATTCACCAGAATAGCGCTATTATTGGGGAAATAGCGCTATTGAGCTTAGTTTAGCACTTTTGTAGTTATAGTAGCACTTTGGTTAGTATCTTAGCGTAGTCGCACTCTCTGTTCGACATAATTTATTTCTGTCCGACAAAATCTTTTAGCGCTTTGCTTCTCATTATAGCGCATTTGTCATTATTTTAGCGCATCCATTAGTAAAGTAGCACTTTCATGTTAAATAGTGCTTTCATGTTAAATAGCGCTTTTGTGTTAAATAGAGTGGCGCTATTGTAACAAAGAGTTGTAATTTTTTATTTTATAACCGAAAATCAAAACTTAGGCTTGTGGAAGCACACCTGTAACTCATTTTATTTTTATTTTTGACTAACTGTTTGATTGTTTGTGCAGGGTTGAAGGAGTTAGATTATAAAGCATTTTTAAATTCTTTCTTTTAGATTATAAAGCATTTTTAAATTCTTTCTTTCACTTTCTTTTTCAAATTTGGAATAAAATAAATTCACCTTCTTTTTTTTGGCTTAAAAATTGAACTTCACACTTCATTTTGGGTTCTTAAATTAATCACACTTTTCAGATTCGTCTTAAAAAGAACCTCATTGTGCAAAAATAAAAAGAACAAAAAAATCAAAACCCTACAAATTTGATTTCTTTGCAAGTTAGGATTCATTTGTATTTTGGGTTTTAAAACAAGACAACACAAAACTTTATTTCTTGCATCAAAGTTAAAATCCACAATCAACACTTCTTTTTTTTTGCAAAGGTAAAAAGAACAATCAACTTGACAAAAGTTTTCTTGTTTCCAAAAGAAATTTAGTTCAAGCAAATGTGTTGAAAATTCAGTTGACCAAGATTTCAAATTCATAGTTTACCAAACATTTGTCCTTGAAAGTTAAAAAGAACACCATGATTGTTGGAGCAACATCTCCAAATAGTTAGATCACATTGCAATGAAAAATGGTTTAAAAAAACAAGTGATTTTTGTGATTGGCACACTTGTGCAAAAAGTTTATCAAGTGGTCTTACTTCTAACACACACTATCCTCTCCCTTGGCTTTCAAGGTCCTAGGTGCAAGAGAAAAGTGTTAGTAACACTCAAAGTTTATCTTTTTAAGAGAGGCTTGCCAAGAGACACATCACTCTTGGGAATGACCTCGCACCGTAAATCCTTTGAGCCGCTATAGAAATTAGGTGTGAGCAAAAGCTATAGCCTTGGGTATAGCTGTTCCTATAGTGTAACTTGTCAAAAGGACAAATGGGCTCCACCACAAGTTACAAGGCTCTTAAGTGAGTCACTATAGAATGAACTTATGTCCAAAGACATCAAAAATTACTAAACACCTTTATGTAGAGTCCCACCCATTCTATTAATTGAGGATATTTGTGAGAAGTTCAATGCAAGAGTATAGATGGTTTTTCCCTCAAGATACTCACCATACATATTTCTTTGAGTAGAAACATAACTTTTTGAAAGGCTACTTGTATATTGATAAAAATGGTGACTCCCCCGTCATAGGGATCATCTATTTGTTATGCTCATGCAAGACTTAGTATATCAAATTTTTACCTGCCACGACGGGATTCATAAGGTATGTAGTACCAAAGTTGAATAAATATCAAGATGTGGGCTGAAATTATTGCAACTGGCCATTTGACCTTACGGATAAAGTGTGTATGAAGTGTCTTCATTTTGTGTCAAGACCAGTAATAAACTGAGCCCACTTCAAGCTTTTTGGAAAAACATTCTCAAAAACATTTGGAAGGAAAGGATCATAAAAGTCCAAAGATTGGGTTGATTTAGACCCACACTTATTTGTCCCTTTTGGGGCAACATTCTTATGTTTGTGTGCTTGCTTTGTTTTTCTTGTCAAAGAAAAATCAAAAAACCAATTCCAAAACAAGTATTCATCCAAAACAAAATTTTCAAAACACCAACATTTGACAAAGATAAAAAACAAAGTGCAAAAATAAAGTATCAAACTATATGACCATTCTTCACATTTTGAGAAGGAATAATCTTCATCAACATATCGATTTGAAGAAAAGACCATTGAGCTCAAAGGCTTTTATCAAAATAAGGAATTTTTTCTATCTCAATAGATAAATCTTTATCTCACATAAAACCTTCTTACGTCACATGCGTCTATATCTTCAAGGAAAATCCAACGAGTTTGATCAAGAGTCTTTAAACCGCAAAGCTTTTACTCAATATAGAGATTTGAGTTATCATAAAAACAAGGGAGGCAAAATCAATCCTGCCTTCTTTCCAGATATTTACATCACATATAACTCAACTAGGGAAGAACCACCAACCCCCAAAAGAGGAGGAAGAATTTGTCCCATTTGTAACACAAAGTTTCTATTGAAGTTAACATTTCATCCATTCTCACATTCACACATCATCAACATAAAGAGGTCTTGTCCTGAGTTCTTTTTCGATATTGCTTGAATCAAACAGAATACATCACTTTTTAGAGTGTCTCTACATCTAGGATAAACTCATCCTAAGAGGAATTTCTACGTAGGTTAAAACTAGTATATGAGTGCATCCTCTCATTACTAGGTAGTTGGGTCTATAACAGATCTCAGACCTCTCTAGACCTTATCATATTAAACATTGTCAACAAACACAACAAATAATTCATAGAAGGACTTTGGTAACATCAAACCTTTAGTGCTAGAAATCCATATGCTAAACACTTCACCAAACATTTATCTCTCATTTCATCATCAACTCATCATCATTTTCATCAAGCTTCAACAAAAAATTTCAAACAAAATGGCTCAAACCAGATCAAGGACTAGACAACAAGAAATCGAAGAGGAAGAAGAGGAAAATCTAAATGAATTCCAAGAAGCTCTTGGAGGCAATGCAAATGATGAAAATCCTCATAGTCCCACAAGAAATTGAAAGGGCACAACACAACGCGCTCTTCAATCGACTTTTTGATGAGATCCTCAGAAACAATGCAAATGTTCACTTTTTAAGACTTGCCCAAGAGGGACCCAAACTACCCTCCGATTTTGATACAACACAATTATGGAAAGCATCAGAACACTAGAGTCATAATGAGGATGGAAGAGGTTGAGATCACATCAAATACAACCTTCATCAGGGAAATCCCCCAACTCCTCCTCCTCCAAATGACATTGACATGTTGAGGTAACAAGTTGAGAATCTCGCCCAACAACTCCATAGTGGTGTGAAAACAAACCAGTTTTCACTTAATGATTTTTGTCCCTATCCCTTTGATAGGAATCTACATATGCCACCTTTTCCATGAGGGTTTGAAACACCTAAGTTCGAAAAGTATTGAGGAAAAGGAGACCCTCAAGATCATGTTAGGGAATTTCATTCCACTTGCCTAGAAGTGGCATATGAAGACACATACCTAATGCGTCTATTTCCTCTGAGTTTGGTAGGGACAACCATACAATGGTTTTCCCAACTCACAGGCGACATTATGATGTTCGAAGAACTAGTCCAGAAATTCATTGCACATTATTCTCATAATATAGAGCGTGATGTCACCATGGTAGACCTATGTAACACCAAGCAAAAACTAGGGGAGCTATTTTCATCTTTCCTGCAACGATGGCAACAAATGTCTAGCAGACGTTCCCTTTAGCTACCTGAAAGAGAGCTAGTGGAAATATTTAATTCCAACTTGAATGAAGAAATGGAATTTCATTTAGACATGAAAGGAATAGAGTCTTTTAATGACATGATCACACAGGGTTTAAAAGGTGAACGGGCCCTCATCAAAAAGGGACTTATCAAAATATACAATGAACCAAAAGATGCCCCTCGCCCACGTTTTAATAGTGATAAACCTAACTTTTGGAATAAAAAAAAAAACATCATCAATGACGGGGTTGTAGATGCAAGGACTATCAAGAGTGCACAACCTGTGGTCCAATTTGTGGGGCAAAACCCCCCTCCCAAGAACAACACGGTTGCTCACCCACCGAATCAAGGACGCAATGTCTAGCAAAAATAATCAAGGCAAAGACAACAAAATTATAAACTAAAACGTACATACACTTGCTTAGGGGAACATATTGAAATAGTGTTACATCAATTGGTCTCGTCAAATCTAGTGACCTTACCCAAAACATCTAATTACGAACCTCAGGTCAAACCTCCATGGTGGAGGGATAATGAACATTGCGAATTCCATCAAGGGAAAGGGTATAAAAAAAGTAATTCTCATAGATTGAAAGATCTTGTTCAAGATCTTATTGACTAAGGAGAGATTGAAATTGAAGGACATGACCCGAAAACCATGAATAATGATCATCTTATGTTTAAAAATCGAATTCCATCACAAGCTCAAAGGGGTCCCTCCACTTCAGGACGAAAAATAGATACCAATGATTATATGCGAGTCACTTATAATTACACTGTGAATCACCTATATGATGTCGATGAACAAATTGCAACCATTACCATCAAAAATCCAAGCTCTACTTGCAATATTGTTACGCGTTGTGGAAAGATCACCATTAAAGTAGCTCCACAAGGCACCACCTCCATACCAATGTAGTATAACCTTGTGGAACAATTAGATAAAACGCCTACACTTATATCCATCTTAGAGCTATTGCACCTATCCCGATCTCATAAAACAATCTCGAATGAAGCTCTCCAAGAGGCATTAGTCCCTACTAATCTAAACATAGATCAATTTCAAGCTATGGTTGGTAGTCTAAGGGCATCACCATGTCTCACTTTCTCGAAAAGTGATAATACATCCTTCTAGCAACCTCATAACTCCTCACTCCATATTGAAGGATTTATCAACCAACATAGGATCAAGTGAGTCTTGATTAATAATGGATCCGGCCTAAATATCTATACATTACAATTGGTCAGAGCATTGGGATATGTAGTTAAATTAGTGGATCCCCACAAAAAGATAACAATAAAAGCCTATGATGATGCAGAGCGTTCTTCCAAAGGAGCAGTTGTGTTACCAATCTGAGTAGGCCCAGTGGTCAAGCACATCATATGCCAAGTTCTAGACCTTCCTCTGCTGTATAATTTGTTGTTAGGAAGACCTTGGATAGACACCATGCAAGCTGTTCCATCCACTGACAGTGAGGAGCTCCGAATCCTATCGAGCTAGAAGCAGAAAAGGAAAACTCTAAAAAATGAGGAAGTGGGAACCAAGAACCGGTCGCCTTTCACGACTCGTTCTAAGGATAAGGGTTTGGCAAGGGAGGACACGGCCATGAAAGAAGCTCAAAGCTTTGATGTCAGGGAGGTGGGTCTAGAAGTGAATTTGGATCCTGCAGGAGACAAGGCCCAGGAAGGCCCTCATCTAGATATTGACCTTTGCATCAAAAATGGCACAAATAGCTTCAACAAGGTTTTCCTCTAGCTACAAAAGGAAATTACTAGCATAAAAACCAAGCAAGCCTAGGAAACCAGAAAAAATGAGACTTTAGAAGCTATTGGCACTCATAAATTTAGCTCCCTCCCTGAGTGTCTCAGTGAACTTAACAAAGCTATTAGTAATGCTGAAGAGATCATCAATTCTCAATGAAATATCTTCCAAATCCTAGAGAATAGAGTTGGGGGTACTGAAAAAAGACTTGAAGGAGTTGAGAGCATGCTCAAGAAGATTGGAGAGAAAATTTATAGGCTCTTACCAGTAAGCTTGAGAATGACCATGGAAATAAGGCCTCTACGGGCATCATTGATGTGAAGGAAGACACCCCAAATGATAAGCAGACTGGTCTTGGTAGAAGAACCCATGTGACCACCAAAAAGATGCAAAGCCAAAGAAAGGAAATTGATGATATCAAGCGGACAACTAATAATATAGAGCAACTAGAGCTCGAAGCTGCTAAGATGATTCATAACTTTACCTAACCTGGGCTCTTTCTTTGTCAGTCATGTTTTTTGTTTGTTGTCTCTCGTTTGCTGGCCTTTTTGCTAGTCAGTTGTCCTTTTCTTATTTGCTATCTTTTATGTTCTGTAGTTCTTTAATGTATATCTTATTATCCTTTCTTTGTAATGGGTTTTAGGGGCCCATCAAAACCTGTTTTCCCTTATTCAAAAATATTTCAATATATTTTCATGATACCTCACACTAGTTCATAAAAATAATAAACAAAATAACATATCTCTTTTAGCTTTATCTCTTTATTAACATTCAATAATTTCATAAATTTGACAACTTATAAATAAATTCATCATTTAATAATAGGTAATTCTAAAATTCATTAAATAAACACGCCTTTCCAAGATCAAATTATGAGAAGGTACTAAGATCATTGCTAGACATTTTTATTTGGCTAAGCACAACATTGATATCTCACCCAAAGAATGAAGATAACTTACATAGTTAAAGAAATTCATATCTCTTAAAAAGCATGGAAATTTATAACATACATCTTTTCAAATCAACAAGATCATACAAGAATGATTTCCTTTTTTTAATAATAACAACTGTCAACTTGCAATGCGTCTTCCTTATTTTTGAAACAAACATTTATTCTATACACGTATTACTATTCCAACCTAATATAATCATGCAAGAGACAATCCACTAATTTACTCATTCAATACGGTTAATAATGTAATATGGAACTGTAGTGTCATAAAATTGTGCCTCCTACAAATTTAACCATATTTTAGGTCCTCAGCTTGACGATGACATCTTCCCCAACCAAAACCTATTTTTGCATTTTCACCCCTTGCCCCCTTCATGTTTGAGCCTTGAGATAGCCTCAGGACCCTGTCCGAGCCCTAAGATAGAGCAGGATAGGGGCGTGGTGCCCTTGTCCCCCTTGGCCAGAGCTGTGGCACCCCTATCGCACCCTCTTAGGGTGGCCCCAAGATAGGTCCCCTCGGCCTCATCTGCACTTCGGGTTCCTAAATCTCCTCAATGTCCGCCTTTTATGAGATGAATTAATATTCAAGAGGCATGTATAAAAGGGAGTTTCTTTTCTCATTTGCATAAGGAGGAATGGGAGGCAAAATTCAAGCGAAGGGATGATAAGAAAGCATAGGCGAAGATATACATCATCAAGCATTCAAGAATTCAAGTCTTCTTCATTCATCCATTGGAGAAATATTTCAACATTCATTTGCAAGCATGTATGTGTGTTAGGGTTTTGTCATGTTACATGCCATTCCATGCAACACTTGTGATTACATTCAAGAAGGACAACAATCATCATCAACAAGTTGTAGATCTACAAGGTCTACATTTTCATTATATACATTCAAGTATTTGCAATTACTTTCCTTCAAGGTTGATTTGTCAATCAGGGTTTGAATGAGGAAAACCCCTATCCAAAACCCCTTTTCCTCTCTTTTTTGTGTGTAGGTTGCAGGTGCGCAGCTGTAATTGTAGGTTTGGGCATTTGCAGAGACAGAAGAAGCCTTTTCGTTTCGCAGATTTTGTGGAGGACCATGTACACTCCCACCATGATCCTGATGACTTTTCTCCAAATTTCCAGGGCATATCCATATCATTCTAATTAGATCAGATCCAAAGTTACAATGCAATCTCGAACTGGTAGCTCCTCATTTCACTCATTTTCTCTCTCTTTTCTGCATAGTCAACAAGTCAACTTTCTCATTTACAAAAGAGTGTAAATCACACTTCAACCCTTGCAATCCACTTGGAATTCACATCCTTGTTTCTCTTGGATTTGGATCTAGTGGATTCAAGCCCCTCTTTTGAATGTAAAGTTCCTCCAAGTGAAAATCATCTTAGTGGCTTCCTTTCTCTCTCCTAGGTGGGGAGTCTCTAAGATCCAATTTTCCACTTTACATTTTGGTGAACCCGACATCTTACACATTAATTTTAATTTCTCATTATTAGATCTGATTAATTGCAATACGGATTTCAAATTTTCATTTCCAAGTTTGATCTATTTGCAAATTTTAGAGGTTAATTGCATAAAAACACTAATTTTTCATTTTGAAAAAATTAAGCTTGTGAAGTGTAAAATTTTAATTAGTTGTTTTAGATATGATTTCTATTTAAAAATTGCAATTCGAATATGTCTTTTTATTCTAGAAATTCAGTGGTTAAATCATAAAACCCTAATTTTTAAGATCTTTCTATTTTTGACCTTTAACTGCAAATTTGACCAATCTAGACATCTCCAAACCAGCTATTTTTTTTGGATTTCTCAAAAATATAATAATACCTATCATCCCTAAAAATTTCAAAAAAAGTTGGTTGGACCGTGTGCACTTTCACCACGTTCCTCAGCTTTTTTCCCAAAAGTTTAGGAGATGAAATTGACTGTGTTTTTTTGCTTAAATCCAAAAAATTGGCATACTTTATCAATTTTAACACCCTCTAAGGTCGAACAGAAATTCAAATTTCACAAATTCAAATTCAAATTTTAAATTTCAAATTTCAAATTTGCAGTTCAAATTTCATTTTCCCTCCTTTATTCTATTTCCTATGCATGTATGGGGTGAACATTATTCTTGTTTGATCATCAATGAATATGGAGTTCTTATCTTATTTTGCTAATTCAATTTTGAGTTACATTAAAGATATTCATGATGTCCCCTTTCATGCATATGATGATAATTTAGTTCTCCCTTTCATTGATAGCTATGATTTACCTTCTCCCAAAATTGACCTTATTAATGAGGTCAAATTGGTGCAAAAAGGGAATATGGACACTTCTTTAAAAGATCTCCCTCCTAAAGATGAATCTTTGGAGAATTGTGTTCCTTCTTATCCTAAAAATTACCTCCCTCATAATGATTATTTGGTGGAAGAGGATGATATTATGGCTACTTATCCTAGTGATACCATACCTTCTTTTCATGATCTTCCCTCTAAAGATGAAGCATTGATTACAAATGATAGTCCTTTTTCTAATGAGTATCTTGAACATAAAGATACCTTAGAACAAGAGGATGATATTATTTCTCATCATAATACTCTCTCTCCCAAAAATCAAGAGCCTAACAAACATCAAATCAATGACATTCATGTTCCTAGGAAACCAAAACTTCTTCCCGATTATCATGTTGTACCTTACACATACACTAATGAGGTAATTGATGAGAACATAAGTGAATCATCATATGCTTTCTTAGTTCCTACAACCCTCTCTTCAATTCACTCAAATACCTCATCTCCTACCAAAGAATTTACTAGAAAAGAACTCTTAGAGGATGATTGGGGGTCCTTAGATTTCACTCCTACCTTTTCTAGAAAGTCTAAGATACCTGAATTTCATATTCCAAATTTTTCTCCTAACACAAATCTTGAAATTGATTGGGCATCTTTAAGCTTCAATCCAATTCCCCCTAAGAGTGAACCTTCTTTTGAACATACACATGGATGCAATGGACAAATGTTTGAATGTGAGCGACCAAGTCATGAGAAATTACACTTTCCCTGGTCAACATCTTCTTCTACATTGTCTTGTAAATCCACACCTTCTCATTCTAATTTTGAGTTACAACAAGAAAATGTGTTGACCAATCTTCTAAATTCCAACTTAATATTTCCTCCTTATCCTAAGCGAAGAAGAAAACATAAACCAAATTCTCAAAATTCTTCTTTTTGTAAATATCATCAAACCCATGGCCATTCTACTAATGAGTGGCAAGCTTTGAAAACACAAATACAACATTACATTGATTCAGGCATTTTACAAATAACATCTGACAATGAATGACATATTTATCATGATCATTTAAAATAACATTCAAGTTTCTATTATGTTGCTCCTCACTATGTGACATAGTTAGCCTAGGTATTTGGGGCTCCTTGTCATTTGTGGTGGTACAATTTAAGGTGCAATCATACTTAGTGAGCAACATAATAGTCTATTTATTTTTGCCTCTATGCTTGGGGGGAAAGAATATTTCTTTTCATCTTTGTAAGGTTTCACTATTTTCTTCATGGGGTAAATTATTCATAAACTTGATGTCCTTTCTGCCATGGAGTATTCCTTCATGTGAGCGCATGTCTGTTCCATGAGTGGGATATTTTCCTTGCTTGAAACAGTATGTCTAATATGAATAATGTATATTTAGAGAACCTTTGTGAACCTTCTTCTTCTTTCTATCTCTTTGACCATTACCTCTTATATTGTGTTATTCATAACTTGATGTTCTTTTTGGCATGGAGTATTCCTTCATGCGAACGCATGTCTATTCCATGAGTGGGATCTTCTCCTTGCTTGAAATGGTGCATCTATTATGAACAATTCCTTCTTAGAGGACTTTTGTGAACCTTCTTCTTCTTTCTCTCTCTTTGAAAATTACCTCTTCTATTGTGTTATTTATAACTTGACGTCCTTTCTTGAATGGAGTTATCCTTCATGCGAGCGCATGTCTGTTCCTTGGTTAGGATGTATTCCTTGCTTGAAACGGTACATCTTTTATGATAAATATCTCTCTATAAGTTGTGTAATTCTTCTCATTGTCCTACACTTGGGGGGAAATGATCTCTCTCCCTCTCTCTTTCTCTAAGGGTCCATCTTTCCCTATTGGGTGGATGGTGTGAGTTTTATAACTTGATGTCATTCCTTGTGCAAAATTGTTGGTTGTTTTCTCAAGGATTCTCTCTTATACAAGAGGTGTAAGTCCTTGATTACAACCTATTTTCCACTTGGTAATGTACATCTATGATAAATTCACCCATCCCTCATGGAGCTAAATGTGAGTCATCCTTCATCAAGAATCCCTTTCACCTAGCAATAGGAGGAAGGATTGCATTCTTGTTCTCTTATGTGCTTCATTCTAGAAGATGTTATATTTGTCTAAGAAAACTCCTCTTGGGGGTAGATGTCTTTTGAACAAAGATCTCTTCTCCTCCAAGGATCACCTTTACACTTACAACAAGATATCTCTTTTCGACTATCTTATCCTAGATTGAAGAGTATTCCCTCTCTTGCATGGATTTGTGAAATTTTTGCATAGTGGATATCTTATTTGTAATGAAGGTGCGTATCCTTGTTCTTATTTCCTTAATATATCAATACTAGCCTATGTTGACATATTAAGGGGGGCCACGCACATTGCTCCTTTGTACTATACTTCTCTCATGGATTGTACAGTGAGACATTCTTGGAACCAGAGGGCAGCCTCTTAGAGCAAGGTGTCATCACTTTTCTTGTACAGTGGGACATTCTTGGAACCAGAGGGCGGCCTCTTAGAGAAAGATGTCATCACTTTTCTTGTACAGTGGGACATTCTTGGAACCAGAGGGAATCCTCTTAGAGAAAGATGTTGTCACTTTTCTTATATAATGGGACATTCTTGAAACTAGAGGGAAGCCTCTTAGATAAAGATGTCATCGCTTTTCTCTTGTACAGTGGGTCATTCTCAGAACTAGAGCACAGACTCTTAGAGAGAGATGACACACTTTTTTTAGGGTGATTAATCTTAGAACCAAAACATAGACTCTTAGAGCAATATATCACACCTTTCTTGACACTTGTACTGTACATTTTATACATGTTTTAGCATACTTGATCATAGACTCCCATGAGGCGCTTTGAACCTCACTTGCACACACACATGCTTGAGGTTGCGTGGAACTAACGGTATTCCCACTCTCCTCCCTTACATGGATCACCTAGACAAGTTCTAGGGGTGATATTTTCCATGTCCTTGTCTCCATGGATCACCTAGTTCTAGGGGTGAGACTTCCATGGTTTCTTTCTTCTTTGCCTTTCTTCTCATGGATCACCAAAGTTTGTATTCATGTCCTCTCTCTTCTTCCTCTCATGAACCCATAGTTTTTCTATTGATGGTTCATGGATGATGCCATCTTTTCTCTTTTGTGTGATCAGTTGTGTTTATGTGGTGGCATTGGTATTTGTGTCCTAATTAGTTTTTGAGATATCTGAGTATCAAGGTCTCTTCAGATAGTTGGTTTGTCATCTTGTGTCTTGTGTCTGTTGTGTATCTTTTATGCTTTGTTTTTGTTTTGTGCGTCTTGTTCCTTTTTATTTAGTGTGCTCCTACATATGTTTGAGTGAGTTAAGATCCTAAGATTGGGGGCTTTGTTCCTCAAGATTAGTGACGTCTTATACTCCTTGTGATCTTGCTCCACATCTCTCATCTTCATCTCTCTTTTCTTCTACTTTACTGGTAGTAGTGGCATAATGCATACTCCCACTAAAGTGGGCACTAAATTTAGTGTCCTAAAATTGCACCTCCTACAATTTTAACAACATTTTCGGTCCTCACCTCAGTGACGACATATTCTTCCCCAACCAAGACCTATTTCTTCATTTTCACCCCTTGCCCCCTTCATGTTTGAGCCCTGAGATAGCCTCAGGACCCTGTCCGGGCCCCAAGATAGGGCGGGACAAGGGCGTGGCACCCCTATCCCCCTTGGAAAAGGGTGTGGCATCCCTCTCCAACCCTCTTAGGGTGGCCCCAAGCTAGGTCCCCCCGGCCCCATCTGCACTTTGGGATCCTAAATCTCCCCAATGTTAGCCTTTTATGAGATGAATTAATCTTCAAGAGGAATGTATAAATGGGAGTTGGTTTTCTCATTTGCATAAGGAGGAATGGGAGGCAAAATTCAAGTGAAGGGATGATAAGAAATCATAGGTGAAGATATACATCATCAAGAATTCAAGCATTCAAGTCTTCTTCATTCATCCATTGGAGCAATATTTCAACATTCATTTGCAAGCATGTATGTGTGTTAGGGTTTTGTCACGTTACATGCCATTCCATACAACACTTATGATTACATTCAAGAAGCAAACAAATAATCATCAATAAGTTGCAGATCTGCAAGGTATACATTTCCATTGTTTACATTCAAGTATTTGCAATTACTTTCTTTCAAGGTTGATTCCCCAATCAGGATTTGACTGAGGCAAACCCCTATACACAACCCCTTTTCCTCTCTTTTCTATGTGTAGGTTGCATGTGCACAGCTATAATTGCAAGTTTGGGCTTCATTTGCAGATATGGAAGAACCCTTTTTGTTTTGCGGATTTTGTGGAGGAGCATGTACACTCCCACCATGGTCCCGATGACTTTTCCCCAAATTTGCAGGGCAGATTCGTATCAATCTAATTAGCTTAGATTTGAAGTTACAACATGATCCCAAACTGGTAGCTCCTCATTTCACTCATTTTCTCTCTCTTTTCCACATAGTCAACAAGTCAACTTTCTCATTTACAAAAGAAGGTAAATCACACTTAACCCTTGCAAACCACTTGGAATTCACATACCTGTTTCCCTAGGATTTGGATCTAGTGGATTCAAACCCCTCTTTTGAATGTAATGTTCCGCCAATTGAAAATCATCCTAGTGGCTTCCTTTCTCTCTCCTAGGTGGGGAGTCACTAGGATCCAATTTTCCACTTTACAGGAACTTAGGAAAATTTGCTTAAATCACACATTTATTTTATACATATCAAATCATATTGATAAGTAAACACTCAAAGATCCTAATTTATATAGACTATACCACCAAATTGTATCCTAATTAATTTGTATATTTAGACAAACAAAGAGAGAGAGAGGGAGAGAGAGATTCCAATCAACAATATTTATATCAAGCCAATTCCATACTATAAACATCTCGATACATGCCACATAGAATTCTTACCTATCCTTAGGCATGCAAACACTGCATTTTCCTAAACATAGGGAAACAATTCATCTTTCAACATACTAAAGCTATTGAGCATAATAATATCACAACAAAAATCATCTTTTATATACATGGCATCATCAAAAAGGAGGAGTAAATGCATTTTCATGTAGTTCTATAAACATGAGGGTGAACCCACAATAGTGGGTTACACTTTTTTGCCAACTTTGACACTATAATATTCATTTTCAGAAAAAACTTCACATTCAGACACCTATTATTGCTAAACCATAAGGAATTTGTAGATGATGTAAACTAGTGGTTTGTGTCATTTTGTGTGTAGATTCTAAAAAACTTTTGTGAAAATTTTTGGAAACAATTTGCTTCCATTTTTCATCTCCCTTGAAAACTAGGTTTTTATAAAAAAGCAACATTTTTAAAGAGTGATACTCACTTGGTCGGGTATAAGTTTCTTTTCTAAAATAGTTATGAATGCGATTCTTTCAAATTTAGTTTTGTAACATCCATATCTAATTTTTTCAATTGGTTTCATAACATTATCATCAATATTTCATATTTTATTAAGTTTTGAAGTCGAGTCAACTATAATTTTGATATATGTCAATTTGGTTGTTCATAACTTGTTGTGTATGTAAAAAAAATCTTTTTTTGGAAAGAGGACTTCAATACCGAGTGCATAGATGTTTTTAAGATTTTTTTAAATTTTTTTACTATTTTTCCATTAGCATTGAACTCAAAAGTTGATGTTTGGTGTGAAACCTATGTTCAGTTAATAAAAAAAAAATCTTAACAAATTCAATATATATTAAAATAATAATCATTGGAAAGCTCACTTTGAATACTACCATCATGTGTTTGGGTTTGTCAAAATTCATCCATTTGAGCACTCAATTTGAGCTTCAAAGGCTAAAATTTTGTAGAAACCAAGAGAGTTTGGGGGGGAGATCTCTAACATGGATGTTTGATAGAACATATGTTCTATCAAACCCCCTTTCTATTAAACCCCCTTGATAAAAATTGTGTATTTAATGATTTTTTAGATTTTATCAAAAGTGGGTTTCGATTGAACGTGTTTTTTGCATTCGATCGAAAGGGGGTTTCAATAGAACATGGCCAAAATTGAATTATAGACAAAAGAGTAAATTTATTTCATAGAAAAAAGGTTAACCCACTATTATGGGTTCACCCATGATCATTCATATATCTAATAGGATCTTTTGTCTCTATGAAAATACTCGAAATCACAAGGTCAATGTAGAGCAACATATAATCAAATCAGCAACCACTTTCATTAAGGGAATACACAAAAGAGAAATAGGTATAATGTTAGTAAATAACAATAATCCAAAAGAGATAGCACTATCAAGCATAGTCAGATAAATTCTAGGGACTTCATGACCTTTTCCAAAGCATGCATCCAACAAAGAAAACATATAGACGAAAAAAATTATAAGTATCTTGCCACAACAACACAACATACAAAACTATGGGAAGTAAGATTAACTAGAGATCCTAGTGTAGAAACTTGGGCTCTTATACTAGACGTAATACCCCACCAAGGAAGCCTAGAGGATCATGTTGAAAAATTAGAGGAAGTGATTACGTGTTGCATTGATGTTTTGTCATTGATGGCAACACCGACTGTTTTGGTTGTTTACCAATTTCTGCCAGGTTCTAGTAGAGTGGTTGGATTATGATATTGATTTGGTATGCTCTGGTATACTTTAATTTGTGGAATTGGTTTCGATCTATCATTTATGTTATTTAGAGGCATACCATGATTAGTTGGTTAAGGATTTGATGACTTAGATGCTATCATTTGCTTTAGTAAGCCTTTTGGTCACCAGTAAGGGTTTTACCAGAAGAGCTTTGTTGAAGATATTTTGATGCACTTAATAAGTGGTGTTGATGCGGCTTATAGATGGTTCTCGAGATGTTTTTGGTTATCTTTTTTGTGTTCCTATTGATTGGTGGTGTTGGTTTTAGTTTATGGTGACCTATTTTGTGTCCAGCCTTATTCTGCTAGGTTATGGACCAGTTTATGTAACATGTTGGATGATGCTCCCAATGCATTACTGGTTGGATTTATCGATTGGTTTATATTTTTTTGGTCCCAAGATGAATTGGATGGTCATTGGGTTATGAGTTTATTTATTGTATTATCTTTTAGGTGGCCGACCTAATTGTTTAGGTATTGGTTTGGTATATATATGATGTAAGATCTCTTTGTAGATTATGGTTATGGTAATGGGATATGCAATTATTTGTGCACAAACAAGGTTGTGATCATATGCAGAGGTGGTGGTTGATCATAAGTGATTGAATAGGGTTTGTAAGAGAGGTTTAAGACCTCTGGTACTAAGCTTAATAGAAATTGTACTCAGGCATAGGAGATGCTATCTTTTTAGTTCACTCTTCTTTCCGGATTGTAGTCTGGATTTATTTTGTAGTCAGTGAGGATCCTTTTTGTGATGAGAAATGTGCTCTAGGCAGTTGCCCTTCTTGCATGTGCAAGCCCCTCATTATATAATCACATACTTACTACAGAAGTATTATCTAACTGTGGGTAGGCTTCTTACCGTGGTTTTTTCCTTTACCAGGTTTTCCGCATACGAATCTTGGTGTCATGTGTTATGGATGGATGGTAGCTTTTCTATGAGTTATGTTTATGCCTCATTGCTATATCTTCTATTCCATTATTTGTCTTATACATTTTGGTATTAAGATTATGTGTTCCGGTAATGAGGTTTTGAATGCTTAAAGTTTGGTAATCTGTTGACAACTGATTCACCCCCCTCTTAGTTGTCCTCTAGTTACCTGAGTTGCCTAACAATTGGTATGAGATCTCAGTCCTCTCTGCAAAAGATTAAGCTCTTGAGGAAGATCCTATGGCATCTAATACTTCAAGTTGATCAAGTTCATCTATAGCTATTTTTTGGAGAAAAATTCCTAGGCTTGATGGAACAAATTATAGGGTATGAAAGATTCAGATGGAGACTCATCTGAGATGTCTTGGCAAGGAGATTTGGGAGATCATTGAGAAAGGAGTTACCCCTTTTAATTTGGCATCTGCTAATCCTCCTATGGCAGGATTGGATAAGGAACTTGAGAATGATTGTAGAGCTAGAGAAGCCCTTTTGTGTGCACTTTCTAATTAGAAAATAATGGGACTAACTGACAAAGCAACCGCAAAGGATATATGGGATAAATTGGAGACTCTGAATGAAGGTGAACCTAATCTTAAAATTGTTAAATTTGATGGTTACCAGGTAAGATATAAGAACCTGAAGATGGAAGAAGATGAAAGGATTACTACTTTTATGGAAAGAGTTAATGAAATTGTTATGGGAATTCAGTGTTTTGGTGGATCTCTGAGTGAAGATGAAATAGTTTCTAAAGTATTGAGAGATTTTTCATTGACTTATAAGATGAATTCTACTGCAATTAATGAGCAAAGAACAATGGAAAACACCTCTGTTAATAGGGACACTTTGGTTGGGAAGTTATCTTCTTTTGAGCTTGAGGAATTTGGACCTTCTAGAGTTGCAAAATATGAACTTGCTTTTCATGCATCTACATCATCTACCAGAAAGAGTGATTGGAAAGATTTATATGTGAAGGAACTAGAGGAAATGAAGAAAGAAGATGAAGACTTTGAGCATCTTGAAGCTCTATTTGCTAGAAGAGTACCTAGAGGTCCATCAGGAAGTAAGTATGAAGGAAAATCACCTTTAAAATGTTTTGCATGTAATTTAAGATAGGTCATTTTGCATCTAGATGTCCTGAGAGGAATTCAAGTTTTGAAGAAAGAGCTAGAAGATCTTTTAGGCCTAACTATGATTATCAGAACAAGCATAAGTATAGGAGAAACAATGACAAATCATGCTACTACGGTGATGAGGAAGGTGTGACTGATTCTAATGATGAACAGGTACAAGATTCTGCTAGTGGATTTGGAAATGGAAAGGAATCTGTATTTTTGGCTATCAAGGAAGATGATCTGGTACGTGAAGAGAAGGCCCTTGTTGCTAAAGTTCAAGACAAGGATGAATGGGTGATAGATAGTGGATGCTCACATCATATGAGTGGAGATAAAAAGAAATTTTTATCTTTGCAAGAATTTGATGGTGGTTTGGTTTGATTTGGAGATGACAAAGCTTGCAAGATTAAGGGAAGAGGATCTATATCATTGGATGGTAAGCATAATACTAATAATGTTTATTATGTTGAAGGTTTAAGGCATAATATTTTGAGTGTAGGATAGTTGGTGGATAAGGGATTTCAATTACAATTCAAGGATAGAAAATGCAAGACTATCAATAGATCTAGATTGGAGATTGCAAATGGTACTCAGACTAAAGGTAACATCTTTCATTTGAACTCCGGTGAGAAGACATGTTTGATTGCACAAACTGATGAAAGTTGCCTATGGCATAACAGGTTGTGTCATGTGAATTTTGATTGCATTGTAAAGACCAGTTCAACTAAGGCAGTTAGAGATATACCTGAGATTGTGAAGCCCTATAATTCGTTATGTAAGGAATGCCAAATGGGAAAGCAATTCAAAACTTCTTTTAATAGTATACAAGACAAATCTAATGATTTTCTTGATCTTATTCATACTGATTTGTGTGGTCCTGCTAGAATCAAAATTTTTTTAGGGTGATAGATATTTAATTCTAATCATTGATGACTATTCTAGAACGATGTGGGTTACTTTTCTAAGAGAGAAATCTGAAGCATTTGAAAAGTTTAAAATTTTTAAAGCTAAAATTGAGACAGAGAAAGGATTGAAGATTAAATGCTTAAGGTCAGATCAAGGTGGAGAATTCACATCTGGTAAATTTAAGAGTTATTGTGACAAGCATGGTATGAGGAGACAATTGTCTGCACCCCCGCAAAATAGATTTCTGGAAAAGAAGAACATAACTATCTTGGGTGCGGCTAGAACTATGATGATGGAAGCTAATCTACCTCATATCTACTGAAGAGAAGTTGTGAGCACGGTAGTATACACATTCAACAGAGTTCATATCAAAGGAGACACTGATAAGATACATTATGAGTTATGGTTTGGTCATACACCTACACTTAAGTATTTCAGAATCTTTGGTAGTAAATGTTATATCAAAAGAGATGATTCCACTGGAAAGTTTGATCCTAAATGTGATGAAGAGATATTTTTTGGTTATTGTAATGAAAGAAAAGCATATAGATGTTATAACAAAAGATTGCAAATAATTATGGAGAGCACTAATGTCAAGGTGGATGGGAAGAATAGAAGTCAAATACAAACTTATGAGACAAAACCAGTAGTGGAAATGATCATAACTGAACCAGTAGCATCTACACCAGAACAAAATGTTGAATCAATTACTCTAGTAGTATCATAAAATTCAACAGTAACTGAAGATCAGGGTAGAGGAACAAAAAATCAGAAGACTCCTAAGTATGTAAGGGTAAATCAATCAGAAGATCAGATCATTGAAGACAAGAATAAAGGAGTGATGACAAGAAGAAGGTTGGAAACTAATGAGGTATGTTTAATTTCTCAAGTTGAACAGGCATTTGTAATTGAAGCATGTAAATATGAATGTTGGATGAAAGCTATGGAAGAGGAATTAGATCAGATAAAAAAGAATAACTCATGGACTTTAGTTCCCCAGCCTAAAAATAAGAATGTTATTGGGACTAAATGGGTTTTAAGGAACAAATTGAATGAAGATGGACAAGTTGTGAGTAATAAGGCTAGATTGGTTTGTAAAGGATATTCTCAGAAGGAAGGAATTGATTATGATGAGAATTTTGCACCGGTAGCTAGGATTGAAGCTGTGAGATTATTTCTTGCTTATGTTGCACATAAGAATTACAAAGTTTATCAGATGGATGTCGAGTGTGCATTTCTAAATGGAGATCTTGAAGATGAATTTTATGTTGAGCAGCCTCATGGATTTTCACTTTCCAATGACAAAAACATGGTTTGCGGTTTAAGGAAAGATTTATATGGATTGAAACAATCCCCTAGAGCTTGGTATGCAAGGTTTGATAAATATCTTTTGAAGCTTGGTTTCACTAAAGGTAATGTTGATAGTAATTTATATTATAAAATCACTGATGATGACATATTCATTATTGAAGTCTTTGTTGACGATATCATTTTTGGAGGTGAGGATAAGTTATGTATGGAATTCTCTAACAATATGCACAATGAAGTTGAGATGTCTATGATTGGGGAGATAAAAAATTTCTTAGGTTTTTAGATTACTCAGACTGATAAAGTCATTTTCATCTGTCAAACTAAGTATGCTAGATAGTTATTGAATAAATTTGGTATGGAAAATTCCAAACCAGTTGGTACTCCTATGGTTACAAGTGAGAAATTGACAAAGAAAGTTGTATCATCTCTGGTAAACCCTACAAGGTACAAGTCTATGAGTGGAGGTTTGTTATATTTTACTCAGACTAGACTAGATATAATGAATGCAGTTTGTATTGTATCAAGATATCAACGTGATCCTAGATAGAATCATGAGAGTGCAATGAAAAGGATTTTTAGGTATTTGCAAGGAACAACTAAATATGGTTTGTGGTATCCTAAATATGATGACTTTACACTATGTGCATATACAGATGCAGATTGGGCTAGAGAAGTTGATGATCGGAAGAGTACATCCGGTGGAGATTTGTTTCTTGGAAAGAAACTTGTTTCATGGATCAACAAGAAATAGTCATGTACTTCTTTATCTACTGTTGAAGTTGAGTATGTATTGCTGCTACTAATTGTACACAAGTTCTATGGATGAAACAAATGTTGAAGGATATAAAGGTGGATTGTAATGAACCAGTAGTTATTCACTGTGATAACTCTGCTGCTATTGGCATGTCAAAGAATCCAATATTTCATTCTAAGACTAAGCACATATGTATCAAGTACAAATTTTTGAAGGAGGTGGAAGCAAATGAAGTCAGACTGGTTTATGTGAACACTAAAGAGCAGATTGCAGATATCTTCAATAAACCTTTGCCTAAGGAATCATTTGAATAATTCAGAGACATATTGGGGGTTTATGCCCCTCCAGTAGAGACTTGATTGATGTTGATTAGCATTAGTCTGGTATGCATTTATCAAAGCTATTATTCATTATGGATTGATGTGGTGGTGCTACTACTTAGGGGGAGTAGTTAGCTGTATGGTTCAGAGATTTTTATCTTTGATATTTATGTCATATTTTTGGCATTGATGTCAAAGGGAGAGAGATATACATGTGAAAAATTGAGCATAACTATAATATCAGTCAGGAGAGAGATCAGAGCTTAACAAAGATATCTTTCACAGGGGGAGTTTGTTGGTTGTCTTCCTTTAGGGGAGACTTGTTTGGCATTTCTTAGCACTTGGATATTTTTCACATCTAGTGTTTCCATCAATGCAAAAGGGGGAGATTTTTGGCAAATTGGAGAAATTGATTATATGTTGCATTGATGTTTTGTCATTGATGGCGACACCGGCTGTTTTGGTTGTTTACCGGTTTTCGATAGGTTTCGGTAGAGTGGTTGGATTATAATATTGATCTTATATGCTTTGGTTTGTGGAATTAGTTTGGATCTATCATTTATGCTATTCAGATGCATATCATGATCAGTTGGTTTGGGATTTGATGACTCAGATGCTATCATTTGCTTTAGTAAGCCTTTTGGTCATTGGTAAGGGTTTTACTGGCAGAGCTTTGTTGAAGATATTTTGATGCACTTGATAATTGGTGTTGATGTGACTTCTACATTTTTCTCAAGATACCGTTGGTTATCTTTTCCATGTTCCTATTGATCAGTGGTGTTGGATTTGGTTTGAGGCAAGATATTTTGGGTCTGGTCTTATTTTGCTAGGTTATGGGCTAGTTTATGTAACATGTTGGATTATGCTCCTGATGTGTTACCGACTGGATTTATTGATTGGTTTATATTATTTTGGTCCCAGGATGACTTGGATGATAATTGGATTGTGAGTTTATTTATTGTATTATCTTTTAGGTGGCCGACCTAATTTTTTAGGTCCCAGGTTGGTATATATATGATGTAAGATCTCTTTTTAGATTATGGTTATGGGATATGCGATTATCTATGTGCGAACAAGGTTCTGATCATATGCAGAGGTGGTGGTTGATCATAGGTGATCGAATCGGGTTTGTAAGAGAGGTTTAAGACTCCCAATACTGATCTTAATCAGAACTGTACTCAATTATAGGAAATGTTATCTTTGTAGTTCACTCTTGTTTTCAAGTTGTAGTCTGGATTTATTTTGTAGTTAGTGAGGCTCCTTTTTGTGATGAGCAGTGTGCTCTAGTCTGTTGGCCTTCCTACATGTGTGATTGTGGGTAGGCTTCCTACCGTGTTTTTTCCCTTTACCGGGTTTTCCATGTACAATTCTTTGTGTCATGTGTTATGGATGGATGGAAACTATTCTGTGATTTATGTTTATATCTAATTACTATATCTATTATTCTAGTATTTTTCTTATACATTCTGGTATTAAGATTATGTGTTCCGGTAATGAGGTTTTGAATGCTTAAATTTTTGTAATCTGTTGACAACTGATTCACCCCCCCCACCTCTTAGTTGTCCTCTGGTTATCTGAGTTGTCTAACAGATCAAACCTAACTAACTCAACTAAGAAGAGAAATACTTTTTTTGAAACATCTTAATGTGAATCCTAATGCAATTCTCAATAAGATATTACCGATAAAACTCAAATGCATAAGAGGAAAGAAATGAACCAAACCATCCTCTAAGGTTTCTTAACAATGTTATTAAACAACTCATAAAAATATGAAAGAAAGTATATTTAACATCATTACCAATTAACCATACGTTATGAGATGAGTATTAATGATAAATTTAACACATCCTAAAATATTCATTAACATTTGATTACATAATGATAAGAGACTAAATGAATTCATTTAACCTTAATCCTAGGTTCATTTTAGGACCCATATCCAAATGTTCCTATGATTCTTTAGAATAATAAATAACTAACACATGCTCTATCAAAACTAAACAATAATATAATTACACATAATTATTATAAATCCTATAAAATCATTTCTCTTAAAATAAATCATCATTACATCAATGTTTACATCATTCACATAATAGGTGTGTCCAATATTACAAATACACTTTATATACATATTAATTAACAACAATATAAGAGTATATGAACCTACATCTAATCTACAAAGTAAAGTATATCCAAGAGAAGCCATTTGAGAGAGAAGAAAAGAGAATCCACACAATTAACTGCTCCAAAATACCCATGGAAGTAGGCAAGTACCACCCAACCTTGTGGACCTCGAAGGACCACCCATGTGCTAGGAGATAGACATATGGCCCACATTCACACAAGCAAGGGATAAAGATAAACAAGGTCACTACTTAAGACCATAGGATAAGAACAAAAAATAGTGAACATAAAGATGATCAACATAACAAAGATAAATCCACAAGAAAACTTTGTACGAAAAACTCAAAAGGACACAAATTACAACACAATAGTAGGACACTAGTTCTGACAAAGGAAGAGAGTCATCACATGGCTTTCTATGGGTTATCCTGGTAGGTCTCCATAGATCCTGACCCCCATCTTGGGTTATCCTAGTTATCTCTCCTGATCCCTGACCCCCATACAAGACTCATGTAGAACCAACATACCTTAATGGTCTGAACTACCTTCTTAATTTTATTTTTTTGAACTCCCTTCCTTCCATCCTTACTTACTTCCTTCAATGGATTGTTAATCTATCCCCATCGGTGGAGCTAAATGAACCCCCAACTGGGGGTGAATCAGCAGTGGAATTACTCCTTGATCAGTAAGGCCAAAGAGGACATGAAGGATGGACAAAGCAGGCCCTTGAGAGGGGGTTAAGGCTAGACAAGGCCAATCCAACAAGGAAGTTGATTTTGCCATTTTAGGCCTTCCCAAACTCATCTTGAGCCTCAAGAAGAACTCAAGGCCATGAGTGAGGAATACCATTATCTTGATTAATGTGAAATGATACCCAAACCCTATGTACATTAACTAAACTTGTCACTTGCTAAAACAACTCTCTTGATGGGTTAGCCTGGCAATCACTTAGGATCCCACCCCCCATTGAGAGTCACTCTCTCTTATGATGATAGGCCTACTTCAACCCAAATAAAATCATATGATGAAACATGAATCATCAACAATATAACATTCTAATCTGATTCAAATAAGTCTCTCAACAGAGACCTAAAACATCATTGCATCCATATAACATTATAATTATTATCTCAACATAGGAGCACATAGGCTCAAACCAACATACAAATACATAGACATAACACTTGTAATATAATCAAGAAACCACATACATCTACAAATCAATCCACTTTAGGAAATATGATCCAAATTTGACTGACAACATAGCATAAACCACATGCCTAGCCTCTGGAGCCCTTATGAGACACCTGAACTAATGAATAGAGTCAAACAACAAATAAAAGACTCAAACTGAAATATCCCTAAAAGTATTAAGAATTTATTTTAGATTCTAATATTCCCTCAAAAATATATTAATCATTAATTTCAAATCTAAAAATTAATTCACAATAAATCTTGCTAAATCAATTGAAAACAACAAACTGATCAAGTAGACTTGCACAAGGGAACACCAAATTGATTGCAATCTTGAAGGGCATCATGGAAATGCATTTTCTAATATTTAAAAGCAAAATAGAAGGGATGAAACATGACTACATGGAGAAGCAAATTATATATATATATATATATATATATATATATATAATTCCCAAAATCTCTACCCAACCTACAAAACCATGATAAAACTACACTACCTGATTTACCCAAATCACCACAAACTGATTATGTTTGATTAGAAATTGAAAAAACCACATATAAATAACATTACAACCATAGTAAGAGAAACATAATTTTGAATGATATCATCAAGATCATTCACAACATGAAATCCATACAACTATACTTGAAGATCGCTAAAAATAACACAAATATTTCTTATAGAAACAACCTGTAAAAATTCAAGCAAAAATATATAATTTCAAAGAAAAATTTAACGTACATATTCAGAATTTCAAATATTTTCAAATATCATACAAAAACACTTAAGCATAATTTTTCCATTGCAAAAATAATAAAAAGAAATAATATTAAAGATGGATTCAAACCCTACCTCAGATCCTATGAAGACAAAGAGAAAGGAAGGAAAAAGGAGAGAAAAGGAAGTGTGAATCCTCTCACATAGATAGATGAGAGTCTCCAACCATCAAGAAAGAAAAAATTCAGCAACAAAACTCCAGCCAAATCCTCAAATCAATGAAGCAACAATCTCCAAAAATTTCTCTCCAAGGTTGCACAAGAATGAGGAAAAAATCTTTTCCAAAACCCCCTCAAATTCCCAAATCATTCTGTACAAAGTTGCAGCATATCTTTCCAGAAATAACCACCATTCAGTAGTATCCAATACTCCCCAATTCCTCTTTCACAAATCACCCCAAAAAATCCTATTCAAACCCTCCACCAAACGCTTCCAAAATTTTCAGCCAAAAAACTCCTCCATGCTCTCTAAAAATGAAAAACAATATGCATCAACTATTCATTTCTTATTCAGAAAAGAACACAATTAAAATCCATTGTAACATAAACATGAACATGGCATATATCAACTATAACATCTTAGAAAAGTCTCATAAGGATAAACCATCATCCATACCTAACAAGACCGCTCAAATTAGAGTTATCACTTGATATTCCTCTGAGGAGGGCTTTCCCCTATATCCCAAAGCGAAGGGGGAGAAAGCTCAAACTACAAAGGAAGGATAGGTAGTCAAAACCAATGAATGGAAGTGTTTTGACTGAAAAACTGAGTTAGTCAAGTATCCCCCAATGAGACATTGTAGGTGATTGAAGGTTTTGTCATTGATGGCAACCTTACAATCCTATGACACCAGCAAGACATTCCACTGGCACTAGCAAGATCAGACTCTATACTGGCACTTAGACTACCAGCATTGGGAGTGAAAGAAGCATACCGACACAGAGGCCGACAGGATTTTTGTTATAATTTTTTTTTTTATTATTGTAAAATCATTGTAAGCCGACTTGGCAAATTGTAAAATGACTCATATATATAAGAGATCATTATAGAACAATTATGTATGTATGGAGGAATGTAATTAGGTGAAATAAGATAGACCTATTATGCAAATTATAGGTTAAGGGTTTATATAAGAAGTAGAGAAAAAACTGGTACTGGATTTGGCATAGTAGATGCTATCTTGAAGCAGTACAAGACATTGGATTTATATAATCCATTTTTGTAAGTCAGAGAGACTTCCTATTTTGTATTTGAGCGGTGAGCTCTAGGCACTTGGCCTTCTTGCATGTGTAGGCCCCTATTGTAACAGTAATATTCTCTTATTGGCCAGTAAGTGAATAATGTGGGTCACAAATCCCACTGAGGTTTTTCCCACACCGGGTTTCCTCATTAAATCTTTGTGTTATGGTGTGTTTTTCATGTGGTTGTTTCTATCTCTATTTATTGCATTATTTTCTACTTACCGGTACACAGTTTCAATTTGTTCTACATGTTTTAAGTTAAGAAATTCTACCTACCGATCAGATACTAATTCACCCCCCCCTCTCAGTATCTGTGGGAATCCTAACAATTGGTATTAGAGCCTGGTCCTCTATTTTTCAGAATCCTAATAGCTTGAGGAAGAGATGGAAAATCTGATGAAGCAACTAGAAGAAGCTCTCTCAGACTATTGCAAGAAATAAGAGAAGGGAATTATGTAAAAAAATGCAAAATGAAAATGATGATAAAAAAATTCTTAATGATACAATAAACAAGTTGAAACAAGAGAACATGGCAACAAAGAATGAGATGTAGGATATGACTATGAGATTTTGTAAAGAAATTGAGGATGGGAAGAAGAACGAAGAGGAATTGACTAGAAGACTGAATGATGCTGAAAATACAAATAAAAGACTTAGTTATGAAAATGATTTGTTGAAAACAGATCTGTTGCATACACAAAATGACTCAAATGAACTCATGAGACAGAAAGAAATCTTGGAAAGAGAATTGGCTATTGCAAATCAATACAAGGAGAAATTCAAGAAAAGCTCAGAAGAACTTAGTGACATGATGAAGAATCAGAAACCAAATGGTGACAGTAATGGTTTAGGCTTTGAAGTTGGTGAAAGCTCCGGTGCTACAAACACACAGGATCATAGCAAACTGGTAAGACAACCAAATGCTTATAAATTCAATGGTAAATTCTTTCACTGTAACAAGTATGGTCATAGAGAAAATTAATGTAGATCTAGAGATTATCAGAATATCAATGCACCCACCAGCCAATGTTCAAAATCCAACAAAATTGGTCATAACTTTGAAAAATTGCAGAATGAATGTGAGATGTTATGTTTGTGGAAGATTTGGACATATATCTAATCAATGTAGAACACAAACCGGAATAGGATATGGAAAGGCTATTCAGAAAAATAATGTGACTTGCTATGCATGTAACAAGATTGGACATATTGCAAAATTCTGCAGAAGTAAGGCGTCATCGGTAGACAACAAAGGTCATAGGTAGTAGACCAAACAAAACAAAGAAGGTCTCAAATGACCTAGTAATGAACTTAACTGGTGCAACATCCGACATATTGTCTCTAAGGGTTAATGATGTGACTGACATAAATGTGAGATTTGTTAGCATGATTTTAGGATACAAAGCAACTCATGCAAATAGAATGAACTCAATTTCCAGTTTATGCATAAAAAGTGCACATGATATGGTTAAGGATAATGTGAAAATTGATGTATGTGAATGGCTTAAGGATGAATTGATTGATAATTTAGGAAAAATAAAGAAGGATCAGAAAGGGACTTTTAGGTTTGGTACTTTACTTGTATGCTTAATGCTACACATAACCAAACAGGTGCCTGGTATAGGCAACAAGAACCCTGGATTTGACATACAGGTAGGGAAACAATTATCAGACCTATTCAACAACATGGGTGAAAACAAGGAAAAGAATATCAGTGAACATTTTCAAGCACTGAAGGCTAAAATGAACAAAAGAATTAGACTGTCACAAGAAATTGTGAACAAGTACAAAAAGGAAATCTACTTTGTCATCAAAAAGGATGAGATCTAGATGGAAGCAGTTATCCCAAGAACAATTTGGGTTACTGAAATGGGCTATGAGACCGATGCCCACATCATTGAAACATATGCAAAAGACCTTCTAGAAGCACCCGAGGAACCCAAAGAAGAGGTATTTGGAAATGCTGAAACCAAAGAGAGTCAAATTCAATCAAAGAAAAATCTCAAAAAGGTTGAAGCAACCATGAGAAGAGGTACCCAGAAAGCAAAAGCATTAAAAGATGATGTGCTAAAACAAACTGGTATAAGTGAAAGTGAGTTAGAACCTCCTCAACCTCAAGCTCACCTCTCACCGGTAGCTACTTCTTCAGAGAGTGACATGCCTGTAGCATTTAAAAGAGTTGTAAGGAAAAGGAAACCTTCACTGATATCCACACCCTCGCCTAAAAGAACTAGACAAAAACAATAGGCAGTGAGGCCCCCGGTCAAGAAGACAACTCCTAAGAAGAAGTTGACACCCAAAAAGAAAATTCAACAAACCATTGCTTGGGTTGATGAACTTGTAAATGAAATCATAGAGGATCGTATATTGAAAAACATCAAAAAATTATATGATACATTATCTGTTGATGACAAAGAGAAAGTTGAAAATAGTGTAATTCTACACTTAGATATCTATAAGAAATTTTTGATGCAAATTGTGGATGAAATACCGGCAGACTTGTACAAAAGACTTGAAGCTAGAAGACAAGCTATCATTGACCTCAACAAGAAAATAAAAATTGAAAAACTACTTGTTGTACATCCGATAAACTCTACTAAAGAAATAGATGATCTGATCTCTGAGGCTAACCGGTCAGTATTTTCAACTACACACCAGCATGTAGCACTTATGGCAGGAAGAGTTAATCAAGTAACAGAGGAAACAATAGATGCATGGGATATATTCTTTGTAGAAAAAGAAAAACAGGAAGAATATCTGAAACCAAAAACATTCAAGGTATACCAAAAAGAAAGGGATAAGGGAAAAAGCAAGGTTGGTGGACCACTCAACCTAAAAATAACTAATAATCTAGCTCCACCGCCTTTAGTTACTCCACCGATAGAAACAACTGTAAATCAACTGACAAATGATAGTATGGATGTATCACAAGAGGATACTAATCCTAATTCAGAGGTACTATACACAATTAATGTTGATACTCAGAAAGTCAACATTGTGGTAGACAAGGATACAACCGGTAAGACAGATATGGGTAGTGAGTCACTGGTAACAGATAAAGGTAAGCCGACAAATGATATCACAAAGTAACAGGCAGAAACTCAAATAGAGCAACAAATAGGGAAACAAATAGAGACACAAATAGAGACACAAGTTGAGCAACAGGCTCCAGAACAGCAACAGGCAAATGCAGAATCAGTGCCACCAACATCTAGTGAACAAGGAAAACCACTGGTAAAGGAAATGGAAACACAAACTGACCTACCAGAGGTCACTACTAGCAAGGATAGTGCTCCCGTCAACGGAATTCAGTATGTTGGCTCCTCTTCTACAACATTTAAATCAACCAATGTAACTGAAGTTCTCTTAGATTCTTTGAAGAAAATAACTGATTGTAGTTCACAAGCTTATAAAGCTATAGATGAGACAATCCCAATTTTGAAATAGCTCCAAAATGTAACATAGATAATAAGGATTCTTTGAGCCAACTCAATACCTTGTCTAAGTACATTACTGATAACACAGTGACAATTGAGCAAATAAAGGAAGAGGCATTCAAAGAGAACTTAGAAAATGAAAAACAAAAATTCATTGAGGATCAAATAAAGAAGTGTACAAGGGAATTTGACACACTTCTACCGAAACTATGCAGAACAATTAAGGAGTTCAAAAATTTGTACAGAGAGATTTGCAAGACAAACTTTCTAACAATTGACATAGATAAGAAAATGAGCAAGATACAGGATGAAATCAATAAACTTACTGACAATTTTGCTAACTCACCTAATACATTATCAGTTTTTGAACAAAAGATAACAGGTTTTGAGGAAGAATTACTTAAGTTAGAAAGAGGAAATGAGAGAATAATAAACAAGGCGAAGAATCTGAGACTAAGACTAAGTCCAAGACTGGACTATCTAGCATCCTTGAGGAAGGAAATATCTGAGGCATTAGTACAAGGACAGAAAACACTGGCAGAGCATATGCAACACCTCACCAGTATAGTTCAAAGAACAAAGGCAGCAATAAAAGATAGCAAGAAGTTTATGGAAAGGATAAATTTGGTTTTGGCGGATCTTTTTCAACTAGTAACCACCCAGTTACAACGTTAAGATAGAAGACGACAACTCTACTAACACCTTGACAACCTTTGTCATTGATGCCAAAGGGGGAGTAGTAGTATGAGAAAATAATCAGCAAAAGACTTATCTGCTCAGGGGGAGCTCATATATTTTTGGTACACATTTTTGGAAACAATTTTTGGATTACAAATTTTTGATACACTTTTGAAATTTTCTCATGAGTGTTGCCATCAATGCCAAAGGGGAGATTGTTGGCATATGCACACTCCAATGAGAAATTGTAGGTGATTGAAGGTTTTGTCATTGATGGCAACCTTACAATCCTATGACACTAGCAAGACATTCCACTGGCACTAGAAAGATCAAACTCTACACCGACACTCAAACTATCGGCACCGACAGTGAAAGGAAGCATACCAACACAAAGGCCAATAGGATTTTTGTTATAATTTATTTTGTTTATTATTGTAAAATCATTGTAAGTCGACTTGGTAAATTGTAAAATGACTCATATATAATATAAGAGATCATTATAGAACAATTATGTATGTATGGAGGAATGTAATTAGGCAAAATAAGGTAGACCTATTATGTGAATTATAGGTTAAGGGTTTATATAAGAAGCAGAGTAGAAATTGGTACTGGATCTGGCATAGTAGATGCTATCTTGAAGCAGTACAAGACATTGGATTTATATAATCCATTTTTGTAAGTCAGTGAGACTTCCTATTTTGTATTTGAGTAGTGAGCTCTAGGCACTTGGCCTTCCTGCATGTGCAGGCCCCTATTGTAGCAGTAATATTCTCTTATTTGTTAGTAAGTGAATATTGTGGGTCACAAATCCCACCGAGGTTTTTCCCACACTGGGTTTCCTCGTTAAATCTTTGTGTTATGGTGTGTTTTTCATGTGGTTGTTTCTATCTCTATTTATTGCATTATTTTTTGCTTACTAGTACACAGTTTCAATTTGTTCTACATGTTTTAAGTTAAGAAATTCTACCTACTAGTCAGATACTGATTCACCCCCCCCTCTCAGTATATGTGGGAATCCTAACACTACAGAGGAAGGATAGGCAGTCAAAACCAATGAGTGGAAGTATCTTGACTAAGAAACTGAGTTAGTCAAGTATCCCCCAAAGGGGATACTTGACTAACAAAGACACCTCACAGGTAGTAAATATGGAAGAGGTATCACACATATACCTAACTTCAAAATTATTGGAAAACATAGAATCAACATTATCAAAGCAATTATAATGACTCTTCCAATTTCAAAAAGAATATCAAAATAAATAATAAAAAAAGACATGGGGAGTATCAAGAGCACAAACAAACTCATAAATATCTTACACATCCAATCACAAAGGAGGGACCTAGGAGGGTCACTACACATCGAACGATTCATATAATAATGATGTCATGTTTGATAAAATAATGAAAAAATTGATCTTGAATAAAAATTATAATACCTATAAGAGATGGGATTAAAAGAAAAATATTTTCAGCTCAAAACATTATGTAACAGTACTATATATGGTGAAAAGTGATGATAAAATATTGTAAAACCATAAAGATTCAGCCACAAACAATCTAAGTCCTATAATGAAACATTCACCAATATCAATAAAGATACCTAAGATCATATAAATCAACAAAATAAAGCAATATTACCATTCACATGTCTAGTAGGGTTTCAATCTCCATTGTCATTCCTATCTCCATTGATCTTCCTTGATATATTAGCTCTCAAATTTTATGTGTGCACAAGAGGTCAACAAAGAACGGAAATTTGGTTGATAGCTTTATCACAAGAAAGTTTGATTGAATAAGATTGACTAGATGATTAGAATGCTCATTAGGAAATTAGGGTTGACAATGAAAGAATCATCCTCTTATATAGAAGACACTTTAGGAAATGGAAGGATAAGATTAAGAGGTGTAAAGATAAATGATCGGCAAGGATTAAAAGGTAGGTAGAGGAAATAATTAAATGATAAAGGGAGTAGGTAAGGGAAGAATTAAGAGATGAATGACATGTGTCATGGATAGAAAAGGATAATGAATTAATTAAATAAATAAAGATTTATTTAATTAATAGAAGAAGTGGGATCAATTAAATAAATAAAATATTTATTTAATTGACGAAAAGGACAATATAAATAAATAAAAGTATTTATTTAAATGAGGAAAGGCTTAGAAGAGGATTAATGAATTAATGAAATAAATACGATTTTATTTAATTAACAGAAAACTTATGATAAAATAATTAAATAAATTAAAATATTCATTTAATTAGACAGGACAATTTTAGGTGTCTAGATTTTGCCCATCTTTGAGACAATGCAGCTTGTCACGTTGGCTCAAAGATGAAAATTTGATACTTGCCCCATGACGGGAATGATATGCCCCCTCGAGAGATTGGATGAAATTGTTTAAGAAGATCGCATACAATCTCTCGATAAGAAAGAAATGCTAGAAAGGAATGAGAAGATAGGATGACAAGGTCATGCAGGAAAAAGACTGACTCAATAGGAATCAATGGAATCGTGTCTCTGTTTTGAAAGGCCAAAATTGATAGTTCAGTGATGAACATATGCTATCAATTGGATAAGCTACTGAGAGGATTCACTCAAATAGGTGTCCTAGGGAAGACAAATAAAAACAAGGCTAGAATTGGCAATTCAATGATAAACATACATTACCAATTGGATAAGCTACTAAGAGGATTCACCCAACAGGTGCTCTAAAACACGTAGGTTTCCTAAGTTGAGTGTAGGATAAGCCATCGAATTGATAAAATCTGGTGAGTTCTCTTGCAAGATAGGATATAGTGCAATGTTATAAACATATACACTAGGATGCAGTGCCATCTGATAGACATAAGCACTAGGATAGAGCCTGGTGAGCAGCACCATGTGATGGACATAGGTACCACTAGGCTAGAATAGGATAAGATAAGCAACACTATGTGATAAACATGAGTACCACTAGGATTGACATGATTGATTTGATTGGATATAGGACTACTTACCCCAGATTGAGTCTAGAGATAGATCCCAGATTGAGTCTAGAGATAGATTCCCTATGACACAATAGTTATGAGCAGATTTGACTGCTGAGGACCATGTCATGATCAAGGTGATGGGATTGAGACACATCATGTATATGCCTGAGACTTGGGAAAAAACAAGACTGTTAACTGCTTTGGGGAAAAGATGGTTCCAGAGGGTCGGCAAGAGGGGACAAATGAGATGATCCAGGGGTTGGTCCTTTGGGAGCTTAGATTCCTTCGAGGCTAGCTAGCTATAAAGGAGGGTCTTCATTATAGCTCTCTTGGATCTATTTATATCAGTTTGTGTATGATGATGTAGACACCTTTGGGTGATTTTGTATTGATGTAAGATTTTGGCATCATTGTATCATGAGGCTTTATTATTTTGATATATATGAGATGACTTATCCTTGTGGTATCTATATGCATGTGTTCCTATGTGATGCTTCTATATGCTTTATGATAATTTTATGATACTTATGATATGGATGAAAATATCTACATGATCGGGTGCAAATATTTTTGTTCTTTTTTAGGGTTTATATGTACTAAATATAAATGAGTATATGGTAATGATATGATATGATTATTTATAGGATGAGATGCATGATATGTTATTATTTTTGCATTTTATGTTTTATATGAGAATGCATATACTAACCCATGATATATCCAAGATGTGATGTTATTGTTATATCTATATGTATGTGTGAAATGAGATATGCTAACATGTGATGATGCAGGTGCAAACTAAATGAAATGCAAATATTTTTGCTGTTTCATTATACTCAGTCATGTGATATAGGGCTACACAGACTCAAGGAAGGACAATGGAGGTGAATCATGAAAGGGAGATGAAAGATAGAAGATATGGAAGTGAAGGAGCTTCTTGTTCTTTATCATCATTGAGCTTTATTATGGCAAATAGGATATGACAATCAAGGTATAGGTTCGACTGAGGAAGTCATTGTACCCATTTGCATGGAGATTAGACAATCATAAACAAGGAATACCCCAGTTCACACTAGACTCACAATGTCCTCATATCCTTGGACAAGTCATAGAATTACTAAGAGACAATTCACAAACAACAAAAGCATAGGTGAATCATACCCCATCCTCGCATTTCTAGTCAAAGACAGCTTGGAGATATAATCTCTAGTCAGAGACATCCCGAAAAAGATAAAAGGCATGTCACCAAAAGATAAAATCAAAAAAAAAAAAAGAGTTGACACCAACACACAATGAAATCTTCAAGTTATTTGTGTTTCTTGCCACATATATTAACATGTTTGATTTGGTCACAATGTTGTCATCCTAATAAATGATAGATTATACTAAAAACCATGTTGTTGCCAAAGTCTGTTGAAAGATTTGATTTGTTGAAAGCCCACTACTACTTGTGTCTCATCTGAAACTAACTGAATCCATGAAATTGATACTTTATTGGGAAGAAGAATGAAATTTTATTGAAAATTGGTGATGTAAGTGATCTTTTTATTCTAAATTGTGCATGAAAGGAAGGAGGAATGAAAAGATGATGTTCCTCAAAACATGTGAGGCTCAGGGTACTACTTCCATCACTAGATTTAGGATTTTTCCCCAGTTATAGGTTGGACCTGATTTATTATGAAAGGAAAGAAGTGAAAAGCGAGGATTATTATGAACGGCTAACCAATCTTAGGTAGATCAATAACAAGCTATGATGGGAATGCATAAGTTTATTACGGATGGATTGGTTGTGAGTGTGTGCAAAGTGAAAGGATAAGATTGAATCCTAAAGGAGGGAGGAGAAATATCTCTACACATGGCATCGGTAACCCAGTTTTCACCATGGTACTTTCCTTGGGCATCACCAAAGTGGTTTTCACCATTGGACGGATTTATTTCTCTTTACTATTTTCAAATTTTCAAAAAACATTTGGTGTCACAAGGCACCTATTTTCCAGCTTTTCACCAAGTAATGAATTTTTTATATTTTATATGATTTTTTTTTTGTATTTTTAATAGTTTTTTTATTTTTTTGTATTTTTTATACTAGGATATTCTGAAAATCTATGTGCAAAACCTGCGAAGGTGCATGCTATTACTAGGAACTTCCAAAGGTTCTCCATTTGGTTTTGAGAGCTAGTATGCACTTGATCCATAGACTATTGTGATGATGTAAGGACCAAGCCAATTTGGTTTGAACTTTCCCTTCTTCTCTTTGTCTTGCTAATTCTTAGGATTTTCTCTAAGAACTAAGTCACCCACCTCAAATGTGTGAGTCTTTACCTTATGATTATAACTGTATTGTTCCTTTACTGAATGATGTATAGCTCGAGTGACTATCTTCCTTGATAAAGGAACTAAGATAGAATTAATAGTGTGTGGACTACACAGGGTTGTATGTGTGTCACCTAAAGAAGTTTGGGCATCCCTGACAAAAGTCCCTCGAGGAAAATCCATTAAAGGTCCATGATGTATCACTAGAAGAGAAAGGATGTACGAAACAAGTGGATGAGTGATGAAGGCTTATGATTGCAAAAAGAAGTGAAAGTAGGATAGCATGATGGAGACTTAGGATCAACAAGTATTCTTTGTGACTTAAAATTTTATAACTTTTGCCCCCAGTTATTTTGGTAGTAGGGAAGATCAACTCTTGTTCTATTTTCTTCATAGGATTTTTATCCTTGACCTTGATTTTTTTTTAGTCCAATAGCTTTTGATTTTGATTTGGACTGAAGGAATTCTATTTATTTTTTAATTTTAGATTTTTCTTTTCAAAGCTTGATTTTTGATCCCCAATTAGTAAGGGATTTTGTAATTCTCGTTAAGTCTAAGAGAGGAGTGGAAATGGAATGAACGGGTGAAATGGTAAAGATATAGGAGTTCTCAAGAGGGTTGGCAATATATTCAATAGATTCTTTGTTGTAACCACTCTTTGGACTATTGATATCAAGAGTTGATTGCACTGCTAGAGGATATTTGCATTCAGATTTAGTAGCCACAACACTAGGTGGTTCACACCCAGTCCCTTGATATTACAAATTATTTGTAGGTTGTTCCTGTTGACTTAATGTCTTAGAAGATAGTGGGAGTTGATCAACAAGAAAGATATACTCACCACATTCCAGGTCTTTAATCTTGAACTTTTCTTTGATCTTTATTTGTTTGGATGTAGAAGATTTTAATGATTCAAGATCAACATATGTTGAAGATGGAATAGCTTCTCGATTGACTAGGATTTTATTTCTAATCTAGGTTATAGGTTATTGCAATATATGAGCTGATTCAGATCGCCTTTGACGATCACTTCAACTCCAATGTGTGCGAACTTGATACATTGATGATATGTGGAAGGAACAACTCTCATTTCATGAATCCATGAACTTCCCAAGAGTTATTATATGTGAGCTCTAAATCAATGACTTGACATACCACATCCTTCATGACTAGCACAACTCTAAGAGGTAAGGTGATTGTGCCCTTGGATGAGCACTCTTCGTCATCATATGCTTTAATGGTGATTGCATGTGTAGAATTTACAACATTTTTTCAGAATATCCAGATTGTTTAATAGTGTTCAATGTATAAATGTTCATACCTGCTCCTCCATCTATCGAGACTTATTTTATTTGGTTTCTATGGAGAAAGGCTTCAATGTAGAGAGGTGTATTGTGTGGTTGGCATATGGAGTCATCATCAGATTTTGTGAATGTGAGGCTATGTGGAACATAAAGGTATCCCACCATGGCTTGAAAATGGTCCACGTTCAGCTCAGTGGGTATGAAAGTCTCTCTCAAAGTCTTATCAAGGATGGCCTTATGTATGGGAAATATGAGGTTGTGGTCTTGGATGGAACGCCTTGCAAGGTGAATTTACCTCGATGGGTTGTGACATTACATTTGGAGGTTTCATTTTTAGAAGATGAGGAAGATGGTCCAATGCCTTTAAAAGAAACTTTACTCCTTTGGGTAGGACCTTCAGGAGTTTTGTCCTTTATAATGATAGTAGAAACAAGATTGTCCATTGAGATATGATTAATAGTGGAATCATAGTCATAGGGCGTTTTATTATAATTAGCTTGATTATCGGTAGTTTTTTCTTTTCCCTTGTCATGTTTAGGAAATGACTCCTTGAACATCGCATGCTCTTCATTAGAGGTGTAACCATCAACTTCTATGTTGCCTCTGTCAATGAGATATTGTATGATATTCTTCAATATGTGACAATTTCTAGTTAAATGCCCTTTACTCTTGTGATATTCACAATATTCATCATCATTCAAACAATTTGGTTTTACTTTTAGCTCATATGGTGGGTTGTCTTATAGTGTTATGAGCTTGTTTGCCACTAACTTCTTAAATGTTGTTTCAATCAGCTCTCCCAATGGGGTGTATTTCCTTTGAGGTTTTGATTGCCTTTGATTGTTCACTTGATTGTTTGAGTTAGAAGAACTTACACCAGAGAAAGTTCTCTTAGGTTTCACAACATTTGCATCTACTACCCCGTCATTGAATGTGTTCTTATTCTTCTCCAAAAGCGGGGTTTTTCTTTCCCATTTTATTCTTCTTTAGTTTATTTGAATATCTTGATGACACCTTGTTCAATAAGGACTTTTTCTATTGCCATTCCTTTCTCAATGACCTCTTTGAAGTTAGACAAACATGTTTTTCTTAGCTCATATCCGATATCCTTGTTGACATTTTGTGTGAATATTTCTACCATCTTTTTTTTTGGTATAGCACAAGAGCATTGACTAGCAAGATTTCTCCATCGCTATAAAAATCAAGAAAAAGATCCCCCATGTTTCTGCTGAGTATTACATAAGGTGGCTACTGACACATCTATTTCAATGTTGTATGAAAAATGTTGTATAAAAGCCTCTACTAGATGACCCCATGACTTAATTATAGGTGGAAGCTAGGAGAACCATTCCATTGCTTGTTCGCCTAAGCTTTAAGTCAACAATCTCATCATGTATGTTTCTTCTGCTACTACCTCAATGCAAGTTATTAAAAACTATCTTATGTGTGCCTTAGGATCCCCTTTTCGTTTGTATTTATCAAATTTTGGTGTCACAAAATTTGGAGGAAATGGAGGCATTATAATGCTTCTATCAAATGGGTAAGGACATATGTCCTTCATTGTATATTATTGTTTTGGTGTATTCATGTTTGCCATTTGCTTTTGCAAATCCTTAATTTGTTGTTGCAAGTCACTCTTGGGTGGTGTCTTTTCTCTTTGAGCTAGTCCCATACCTAAGCCACTGGGCGGAGGAGGAGGGGTATAATGCATATATGGATGGTATTGATCATAGATGTGTTCATATGGAGGAGGGACATAGTTATAGCTTCTATATGGACCACTTGATATGGTATTATAGTGAGGAGCACTAGATCTAGGTCGATACATGTCATGACCATGGGGATAGGAGGTGTTATAAGAATTATCTTGGATATTGCCCCCAAATTTGACATGGGGTCTCCCCGTGTCATGATTTTGAATGTTTGATTAAGTGTAATTGTATGCATTGGTATTATCTTGGGTGTCATTGTGGTCATACATGGTGGTAGTTCTTGTCCGTGAGAAAGGAAGACTGTGAGGTTGTTCATGAGAGGTTCTATCATAACTGGCATGAGAATGAGTGTGTGTGTTTGGAATCTTAGGTTTTTGAAATAGGGATGAAGGTGACTCAAGCCCGAGATTCTCTTTCTTACCACCACTATTGGGCCTCCATTGTCTTGTATTAACTTGATTTATTTTGTTTGTATCAAACTCCAAAATCTGTGACATATCAAAATCATGAGGTAGTCTTGTCCCACTTTGTGCCATAACTTGTAGGAAATATTATTTATCCCTCTTCATGATTTCTTGAACCAATCTATTAAAATAGGGATCCATGATAGTTTCCTCAACTTCTACAGAATCTACGAATGCATTGTCATTGTCATTATCATTTCCATTGTTATTGTCATTATTGTCATTGTCTGGTATATTACATTGGTTTTCAAATGGATTGTAGATTTATTCTCCATCAAAGTAATAGGTACTCATGTTTAAAGAACTTAAAGCTTCTTCACCTTCCCTCCTAGACCTTTGTCAATGGGTTCAACCATGGGCTAAAGTCTTGACCTAAAAATGAAAGGTAGGATGAAAATGCAAAGACTATGGAAGACTAAGAGGTGTATGAAGTTTAGATGAATCTAGGGTAAACTTGCAATGTCCAAGAGTGTAAGACCAAAGTATGTATGTTTGAGAATAATGTGTGGCTTCCAAAGAGATGATGGATCTCTTGATCTGGTAAGTTGACCTTGACTCTAGGTATGTATGTTTGAGAGTAAGGTGTGGCTTCCAAAGAGATGATGGATCTCTTGATGAGGTAAGTTGACCTTGACTCAAGAAGACCAAGTGAGACCCTAAGATGATAGATCTTGATATGGGAATCACCTAGTGTTGTGTTGTAGTATGTTTGCAAAGTTTGACGAGGACAAGCAAAGTAACCTTTTGACTCAAATTTGGAAAATATGTACGAGGAAAATGCAAGTGAAGGAAAATGATTGACTATATGTGACCAAGATAGGTTGACTGAAAATGAAGCCCTATAAGAAGCAACCTTAGAAGCTCTTTGAATCTGAAAACTTAAGTCCTTTTTCTCTTGACAAATCTTTTTCAATTTGTTAAATCTAAACATAGACGCAGTTTTAATAAACCAAGAAGTGATTTTGAAAATGTTTTGCAATTCTGTCCAATTGTGAAGATGCTGAAAGTGACCAAATCTCAATGTTTTGACTTTTTGTGGCAAGAAAACATGAAAAAAGAGTGAAGACCCAATGTGTTAAGGTGTTTTGTCCAAGGAATCCAAAAATGTTCCCAAATGTGAAGTGTGACATGAAATGTTTTTGCATACACTTGAAAACATGACATACATAATGTTTCTTTGTTTTTTTTGAAAATGTTTGTGTGTTTTGATCATGCAAGCACAAATCCTAGGGCTGGCCGGGACAATAGTTGAATCTCACTTGGGGCGTTGCCCCGAGCTATGTAATTCAAAGCGGATACTTAGGTTCTTTACCCCACTGGCTCCACCCTCGGCACTCACTTCTTTGGGGCAGCCAAGCACCAATCCCCATGAAATCTCCTTGTGGTGAACTTTGTATCTCTACTAAGAACCATAAGAATGTGAGCCGCTTCAGAGGTCTCACCTCATACAATAACAACTAGAAGGTTTTTGGCCTCTAACACAAAAGGTATCTACTAAGGGCATCCATTCGAGTGGCCATACATGTTGTAATATACGCTCCATTAAGAAAGGCTCCCAGCCTATAGAGGTTGTGTTCTATAGGGTTTATGGGGAAACATTTCGTCGATATGAACTAATCAGCACCTATTACTTGCAACTTTTGTCACAAACAGATTTATTTATAGTGGCTTGGAAGAGCTTGGCTTTAGCTTGTTACCACTTATATCGTTCCCTCTCACTTGGCCTTATGGGATACTCAGGAGGCAAACCCTCTAAAATGTAAAACAAAAAGAGCCTATTGCTCAAGACACAAAAGACACTTGTTAATTTTAGAGCACCAATGGAAGTGTTTTCTAGACTAAAGAAGACAAATCAAGAAATTTTAAAATTAAATCTTTGCCAAAGGTCTTGCACCAAACTTGTTAGTAGTTTTTAAATAATATCCCTCCTTCAAGCTCACAAGTTAGGTAAATTTTAGATCCGAAACACTATGTGAAATAGGGGCCTTCGACAAGACATTTTTTTTACAAATTTAAAGATCGATTTTACACAAGTTCTTTTGCATCATAAAAAACATAACACTTGTAGAATTTCAAGACATCTCCAAAAATGTAATAAAATCCAAAAAAATTGCTAATTTGCTTCAAAAATTAATTATTTATGCAAAATCATAAAAAAGTCATAGAAAATTCAACGTTGATCCAAAAAACTTGAATTTCTTAATGGACACTCCTGATATTATTCCACACTTGTATAAAAAAATTCCTTCAAACATTCCAAGCAACTTGTGAGATATGATCAAAATATTGCAAAACCTTAATTTTTAAAGATATGATTTTTCATGAAATATTTTGCATCAAAATTAAAATCACAAAGAACAGATCCCATGTATAAATCTAATAACTTTCCAAAAAAGTAATAAAATCTTAAACATTCGCTAATTTTCTCTCAAAGTTAATATTTTATGAAAAATAATAAACAATTCATAGAAAACTCAAATATGCTCCCAAAAATCTGAACTTTTTACTGAGCACTCTTGATACTGTCACAAAGCTGCCAAAAAATATTTGATGTAAACATTCCAAGTTGTTTGTGAGATCTGATCAAAATAATGCAAAACCCTAATTTTTAAAGATCTGATTTTTCACAATATTTTGCACCCAAATTTAAATCACAAAAAAAAGACCCTCTATAGAATTCTGTGATATTTCCATAAATGTAAGAAATATTAAAATTTCTCTAATTTACTTGAAAAATTAATTTTTTACGAAAAATCACATAAAATTTAAATTTGCTCCAAAAACTCTGAATTTTGGATTGAACACTCCTAATACTATCCCCAACCAGAAAAAAACCCTATCTGCACAAGTTTATTCTCCAAATTGTTTTACAAAAGAGTAACATAGGGCTACAAAAACCTACCAAAAAAACATAGATCTAACAAAAATCCATGTCCCACCGGGCGTGCCAAAATGTGTATGGTGAAAAGTGATGATAAACTATTGTAAAACCATAAATATTCAACCACAATCAATCTA
Organism: Cryptomeria japonica; assembly: GCF_030272615.1. Classification (NCBI taxonomy): domain Eukaryota; kingdom Viridiplantae; phylum Streptophyta; class Pinopsida; order Cupressales; family Cupressaceae; genus Cryptomeria; species Cryptomeria japonica. The sequence continues at coordinate 290,972,093 of NC_081411.1, read as the reverse complement.
AGTCCTATAATAAAACATTCACCAATACCAATAGAGATACCTAAGATAATGTAAATCAATAAAATAAAGCAATATTACCATTCACATGTCTAGTAGGGTTTAAATCTCCATTGTCTTTCTATCTCCATTGATCTTGCTTGATATATTTGCTCTTAGATTTTATGTGTGCACAAGAGCTCAACAAAGAACAGAAATATGGTTGATATCTTGATCGCAAGAAGGCTTGAATGCATAAGATTGATTAGACGATTAGAATGCTCATTAGAAAATTAGGGTTGATAATGAAAGAAGCATCCTCTTTTATAGAAGACACTTTAGAAAATGGAAGGATAAGATTAAGAGGTGTAAGGATAAATGGTTAGCTAGGATTAAAGGGTAAGTAGAGGAAATAATTAAATGATAAAGGGGGTAGGTAAGAGAAGAATGAAGAGATGAATGACATGTGTCATGGGTAGAAAAGGCTAATGAATTAATTAAATAAATAAATTTTTATTTAATTAATAGAAGAAGTGGGACTAATTAAATAAATAAAATATTTATTTAATTGAGGAAAAGGACAACTTAAATAAGTTAAAGTATTTATTTAAATGAGGAAAGGCTTAGAAGAGGTTTAATGTATTAATTAAATAAATAAGAATTTATTTAATTAATAGAAATCTTAGGATAAAATAATTAAATAAATAAAATTATTTATTTAATTAGACATGACAATTTTAGGTGTCTACAAGTACAAAACTTACTAAAGGATTACTTATAGTTTTTTAGATATCTATATCATTTTCTCATTAAAAAAAAATGATTTAAACATTCAGTAATCTTACCCAAAATCCTATTTGAAATAACATAAAAGGTATCATTAGACTATTGTAGAATAATCAAAATAATTTGAGGATATTAGAGAGATGTAATAAATTGTAAGATTGGCCTTTTTAGAAATGAGCCTATACCCCTCGCCAATCTTATTGTTAACATAGTGCAACTTACTAATGTATCTTATCCAAAATATAATGGATCTCTACAAAGAATAAAGAAGCAAAGAAGTCAACCTGCCATATAAACCTAAGGAATTCGAAGATATAGACATTTCTAAATTTATGGAATATCCAAACCTATTATCTAATGAGATCAAGTTAAATGTCACTAAATTATAATAGAATAATATTGCCATTTGAAAATAAAACTTAAAATTTTTTCATTAGTGTTCCTAACAATTATCAATTAGATGATGGACATCTCATTTTAAATATATTTATTTCATCTCTTCAATAAATTTCTAAACAAGGTTATTGAAAAAGATGTGGAAATAATTCTAATTCATTAAATAAATTCATTGAATCTTTTATAATGTAATATAATGATATGATTGACCATAATTTTTTTATTCGAAAATTGAATACAATAAAAATTGTGGCAAGTTAAAATGTAGTTGAAATTAATAATAGATTTATTTTTACTATGACAATAATATTTACTACTCTAAGGAAAACTTAATGTGTTAGCTCTCAAAATTATAAATTCTCCCTTTTAGAACCATTACTCAAACTAAAATAAGGGGAATAATGTCTCAACTAGAGGATAGGAAACACCAACAAGAAGGAAGAAAACTTTGAAGAAAATTTAAAAACTAGGAAAACCCATTCTCCATTAAGCTATAAAGGAACATGGGAGAGTGATCCTTGGGGTCTATTTACCATGGTCATTATAAAATAAATAAACATGAACAAGGCCTAAGCTATCACACCTTGATGGAAACAATTAAAAAACCTATTATATCTCACTATAAGTTGGTACCCATCGGCTTTATTTCAAGAGTACTAGGATGATGTTGATATGAATATGTTTTAATGCTACTAAGGACTTCTTTAGATCTGGTAAACTCCTCAAACAAATCAGCTCCACCTATATTTATTTGGTTTTAAAAGATGATAATGTTGTTTCCATTAAGGATTATAGACGTATTAGCCTATGTAGCACTTTGTATAAGATCTTCTCTAAAGTTATTCTTAATAGAATCAAATTAGTGCTGGACAAAATGATATATGTTAAATAGAATGCTTTACCAAAGGGAGACATATTATGGGCCTCATTATTACAACCCATGAGCTGGTTCACTCGATGAATCATAGTATAAAACCAAGCATGGATTTTATATTAGCTATCCCAAAAGCCTATGACAGGGTGTCATGAAACGTCCTCTTTCAAGTTCTCAAGAAGTTCATCTTTAAAGATAAATTCTTAAAGATAATTGTAGAATGTGTAACCAACCCAATGTTACTTGTTCTAGTTAATGGATCTTTTATGGATTCTTCTCCTATGGTCATAGCCTCCATCAAGGGGATCCCCTCTCCCCTTATCTATTTTTCATTATTGCTGAAGTCTTGGGGAGGAATATTGAAAGGCTTAAAGGTATTGGTAGACTAAAAGGTATCAAAGCAGCTTCAAGTCTAGGTCCTGTCACTGAACAACAATTTCTGGATGACACTATCATGTTTGGTGAAGCCCACATCTCAGAAGCTAGAGGCTTGAAGGAGATCCTTGATAATCATGCCATGATATCCAGTCAACATATTAATTATGAAAAGAGGAAAATGCATTTTCTGAATGTTCTCCTTGACTTTAAGTCAAAAGTTACCAATATTCTAGCATGTTGTGTTGCTTCCTTCCTAGACTCCTATCTAGGGCTGCCCCTTATTTCTAAATCTCTGACAAATATCTTATGTAATGGTATTCCCCTCTTATATTTACTTTTGGAAAATGCCTACCCCTATTAATAGATAGTTTTTTACTTCTATCACTCATGTCCTCTTGGAGAAACTCTAGCATATCAAAACTATGCTTCATAGTTCCTGAGATCCATTTCCTTCCAATGTCGTGATCCCAAAGAAAGAGCTAGCATTTATCTGGCGGCAATCAAAAAATGACATAGTTTCCATTTCTTATTTCTTCCTAATGCTTGATGCTCTCTTATGGGCCAATGTTAGAGTATTAGAAGTTTCAAATTTTCCTTTTGTCTGTTTCCAAGTCAACCAATGGCCATGCAACACACAATTCCCAAGAAAAAAATCAAGAGGAGATTTGCAAGTACCATCATTAATGGTAGATTAAATGGTTAAGGGCACATAAAGGTTGCAGCACGAGCTATAAGCTTGATGTTATTACCTTTTTGTAGGAAAGATTTAATGGACCACCCTTACAAAAATTAACAAGTAACACATGGCATAATGAATTTTCTTTACCAAATTTGTTCTACCTCATAATGAATAGTTTTCGGTCATTAATCTTAACCTAAATTAGTGGGAAAGTGAACAAGGGAATATTATCCAAGGGTTGCATACTCTTGCATGGAAACAATGAACTAATTTTACATAATATAGAAAGGTTATCATCTTATTGGAAAATATTGTTAGACACACCAAAAATCACGAAGAGTGTCTCCAAGAAGAGATAATTGTAGGAAGAAAAACTGGTAACTAAGCTTTCATACAATAAAGAAGATGGTGCTGAAAGGAAAAGGTCCCATGATACAACTAGATGTTGAGAATATACAAGATGACTTCCTCTTCGACTTGACCAACCACAACTAGGAACTCATAGAGGATGAGGAAGAGTTTTCATTAGTTCTTTGGGTGCTTATCAAAGAAGAGATGAAAGATGAGATGATAAACAATCAAATTGTTGGTTGGAACCCAATGCCTAATGAAGAAGTATGAAGTTGGTATCTATTTATAGTATGGGATTTAGTGTTAACTTAATGTGACTTTCTAGTAATTTTTTTTATATCTAAAATCATGTTTAAAATGGTCATTTTCAAGACTGTTACTCTAGAAGGAACTGTTTCTTAGAAATAGTCAAAGGGGGTTTCTAGATATTAAAGAGATAGAAAGTAGATAGGAAAGCGGGGGGGATTTTAGAAAATAAGACTTTGCATTGTATTCTGAAAGACAATTAAAATATGGACTTGAATTTTCTATTTAACTTTGAGTATGGAAACATTTGAATAGTTTATCTAATATGATTAGACTTTGTGCTATAGTAGATGAGTTTGCATTCTTCTTATCTGGGTGCATTTTGTTCAAACTTCTATATGATGAGTTGTTAAAAGACTTCTTTCCCTCTACTATTCATTGTTGTATAATATTCATCTTTGCATGAGTATTGTATGATAGTGGGTAGTTGATAATTGATTGAGAAAATTCTTTCATTATCTTTTTGGTTTATTTATTTTCCTTTAGAACTTTCTGGTCAAAAGTTTTGCCTTTCTCCCTTTCTGGTTAAAAGCATACCCAGAAAAATCACAAATTCACATCATAAGAGGGAGTTGTAGCTCTCAAATTCAGAGGAATGTTGCAAATAAAATGCAACTTCTCCAACTATTGTTAATGGTTTGTTCCCTTGTCCAAGTCTAGGAGTCATATTGTCATATTTTGAAGAGAACAAAATTTGTTAACCAACAAATGGCTAGATTGAAAGGTTTAAAAAAAAGCTTACTAGATGAAAAGGGAAACTTTTAAGTTTGGCTAGTAAACTGCAATTGGTTAAGTCCTACTTACAAAACCACCTGGTTTATTATCTTTTTGTTTTTAAGATTCCTGGGTCTATGACTAACAAAATTGAGAAAATTCAAAATCATTTCCTTTGGATAGATATGAAAGAGAAAACTTGAATGTCTCAGGTCGTTTGGGATAAAGTTTGTCACTATAAAAAGGAGGGAGGGCTTTAGATAAGGAAACTTAAACCTTTCAACATGGCCTTAATATCTAAAATTGGATGGCAATTGATTCAAGGTGTCAAAGACTACGCCAAAATCTTTAAGGCCAAATACTTAAATAATGCCAACTATTGTGGTCTTCTTCTTGACAAGGTGTTGCCTTCCTATTCATGTATATGAAATAATCTCTAAAATCAGGACTATAATAAGAAAGGGAGGGGAAAAAAATGTTGGTAAAGGAAGGTATACTAGATTCTAGGATGCCACTTGGTTAAAAGATAAGGCCCTCATAGATATGAACCAATTCAATATAGTCAAAAAGGTCCTAATTCAGTGCTATGGTGCCTTGGTTCATGGTTATGTTTCATGGTAGGGGGATCAAGGAGGATGGAGAAATGTTGTGGATCAAGTTTCGAACAACAAAAACATCTTTGAAGCTAACATAAGTCAAATGGTGGAGGAAGCTTAGTCTTTAGTTTCTACCTTGGGGGACCGCTCTTTTTTTTCTCCCTATTGGGAGGATGAATGGATTTGGTATTGTAATGCCTTAGGTTCTTTCTGAATCAAATATATCTATAATTTCATTGAGGAAGTGCCTAAGGAGAACTTCAAATGTAATAGGATATGGATTAATAGCCTTATCCCAAAAATCAATTATTTTTGGTGAATTATTGCTCATGGTAGAATCCTAACTATTGATAATATAAATAAGAAAGGATTCTCCCTTGTTAACAAGTGTACCTTATGTTATAGATATTCTAAGAGTATAGATTATTTATTCATGCACTGCCAATTTTCAAAAGAGATTTGGAATGAGCTACTTACTGATCTTGTGATTATGTGGACCTTCTTGGAGAAAATGAAAGACTACAAAACAATGGAATCATAGTCCTTTCACACACCCAATTATCAAAATCATATGGCCACAAATTCCCCCATTTATTTCTTGGAACATTTGGAAGGAGTGTAACAATATGACACTTAGAGAAGAAACTCGTAATAGTAAAGTAGTGTCCCAAATCATAAAACAACATATTAAAGGGAATGTGAATCTAGCTTTTTTTAGGCCTTCTATGGTTATGTCGAGCTTACTGGATTAAAGAATTAAAAAAGGATGGGGAATCACTCATAACCTTCTTAGCATGAACTAGCACACATTGATATTGAGAAATTATTTCCTTTGGTCTCCTCTAGACGATGTCTAGGTAAAATGCAATTTTGATGGCTGCTTGAAAGGATACCCTTGTTTATCTAGAGTGGGAGGTTTAATCAAAAATAGCAGGGGACATCTGAAAGAAGGGTACTATGTTAATTTGGGAAGAGGATCTAATAACAGGATAGAGGCAATTGCTACTTGGAAAGGGCTTAGGCACCTCAATAATTTAAAATATCAAAATATCATCTTGGAAGGCAACTCTAAGCTAATTGTGGATTTCTTGAATGGAAAGATAAATCCCTCTTAGGAAAGAAAAAATGTCATGGAAGAAAGAAAAACGTTGATGCGCTCATTTCCTAAACTAAAGATCCAAAATACTTTTAGGGAGGGGAGTAGTGCAACTCTTGAATCTGTGAATCAATGATTGAATCACAAAGATTGTGTTTTTTCAATTTCCTTCAGAGCCCTATTGTCCTAAAAACTATTTTGGTGAAGGAAAGAACTAAGTCATACTTGACTAACTCCATCTCCTATATTGGTATTTAGTGTTTTGTGGTGGTAGCTTGTAGCTTTTGTCATTTTGAAATGGGTGCCAACTTTTTTCAAAGTCAAATTAAGGTGATTATCTAGATAATGACCATGACACTAACGTGTTGTTATTGTAGGGATCCTATTGGAATCCTAATAAGATTAGTGATGGCACTAAAGACATTAATTCATTTTTAGTCTTAATAATATAGAGGATTTTAGCCATTACTTAGCCTTAGATCTAAGGATGAGGAAATTATTTGTTGGAAATGTGGCAGTTATGTTTCACATATTGGCATTTTTCTCATGATGCGAGATGTTTTCATTTGTAGGGACATCGGTGAAGATCATTTTAAAGATTTCCTTTTTGGTAATTGTTTTTGATTTGGTGGAGTTAAAGTTTCGAACTGTGTTTTCTCTTTGTGTTCCTTTCATTTCTCTTACCAATCCACTGTGATTTTGTTTCTTGACATTGTGGTTTCTCTTTGTGTTTCTTTTAGTTCTTTTACCAAGCCATTGAGATTTTGTTTCTTGACATGGGGAGCCCTTTGAAGAGGTAGGAGTCAAAAAATTGTGAGGGGCTTCAAAAGAATGTGGGACATTTTTGCCAGAGTGAGGATGGCACTTTTTTTCCTAGCCATGAAGGGTTATAATAGATCCTTCTCGTCAAGACTCTGCAATTCCTGTTAGAATGGTGAAGATTCAATTGGTTGTATCTCCTTTATTGGCTCACCAAAAATCACTATGGAGGTGATTGGGTTGCAAAAGGAGAGTAAGAAGGTTGAAAAAACAAGCTTTGGTTATAACAAGCACTACATGAAGAAATTTTTCAAGAAGGGGGAAAAGCCGGTGGTGGTGTAGAATGGGTATGATCATTCTTTCCTCCCTAAACCCTATGCTATAGTTAGTTATTTTGTTATGAAATACTTTACCTTAGAAAGAAAATACATGACTGTGCATGGCTACCATTTTCCTATCTTGAAACATATTAGGCATGGCGATAGAATACATTTTCCTTATTTTCTTTTCACTTCACTTTCTCCTACTATTTCTAAGGGTGCTTCCTTGCTACTCCACTAGGGACTCATCTATATTCTATACAAGCATGTGTTTGATCATTCCCCCCATCATAGTTGTTTATTTGTCCTCCCTAGGAATTTTGTGCAAAAGTATGAAGCCCAATTCTCTTATGTCAGAATTGAGCTTATAGAAACTAATTCCCTGCCTTCGAAAGAGAAAACCCCTATTGACATTTCAAAAGGGAATATGCCCTCTGTTGAATTGGAACCTAAAGCCCCAGAAGTGGCCCCGTTGAAAACTAACCCTAATAAAAGAAAATTGGAAACCCCTAAAAACAGCCCACCTAAGGCCATAAAGATTGAAAAAGACTCTAGCAAATAGAACATTACAATTGACTTATATTTACATAACTTAGAGGAGGAAGAAGATGATATGTACGGTTTCTCTAGTGAAAGAAGGTCATCTCACCTCCACGCTAAAGATAAGAAAGTTAAAATTGAACCCAAATTTGTCCCCCTTGTACCGGTCGAGGTTTTCTTCTTGGATGATGATGATGACTCCTCTGGTGAGGAGACAGAGGACAAGGAACTCCAAGTGCAAGAGGAGGACAATAAGGAGAACTTTAAAGGTTTGAGTGATTCTTTGGAGGACAAGGCTGATTGTGAACAGAACTCCCTAACTCAAATAACCTTTGAGGATGTGGAAGTGGTGCCCTGTTCTCGGGACTCTCCTATTCATAAGGGTAATCACAGTGCCATGAAGAAGCAAAACTATGTAGATGACCTATAGGTTACATTCATGTTTCTTGAAGTGAAAGTGGAATAATGCAGGCAGGGATATCACCAAATAGGAAAGGCCCTGAATGCCCTATGTGTGATTACTGATGGATTTATTTGAAAAGCAGCCATGGGGATTGTCTCCGGACAAAGAAGGATGAAGAAAAAGGCCAAAAAGTTGGGAAAGGATGACAACCTTCAAGAGGAGGAGCAAAAATAGGACACACATTACCTTGAGATTTGGAATGAATAGATGCAGTGGCTTGTTTGGGACTAGAACCTCATCAAGGATGAGTAGGTGCCAACTAGTGCAGTGTCCTTTTTGGTTTGTGTTTACTTTGAAAGATATCAGTTTAAGTTTTACTATGGACTTTTATTTGATTAGGCCTATGTGTCATATTGCTAAAGTTACTTTTAGAATTAAGTTTTCTATTATAATTATGGACTCTTTACACTTATATGCACTAGTAGTTATTTTATGGATAGAAGGTGGATGGAAAAATTTATTTTGTTTAGTCAATGGATAGAAGGTGGATAGACAAATTTATTTTTTATTACTTTTGAAAATCGTTGTTGTTCTTTCTGGATGTGTGGCTATTGATGCCAGTGGTTGTGTTCCTATTCTCTTTTTTTGTTGTTTTGTGAGGGTTCAGGGCCCCTTCCCTACTAATGTAATAAAAAACAAACATGTGTGTTTGTAAACTACTATAGATGTCATAAATATATCTATCTAAAGAAATGCCAAGAGATATCAATTGAAACTATTTTATTTATACAAAAATATTTAAATTATATTATATCTATAATATTTTTTTAATCGATTGATTGTATCTACAATTTTTTATTAAATAGTAGATTATTTTTAAATATTTTTTCTTTTATTTAATATTTATATATCTATCTAAAACTTATAATTTTTAATTTTAATGAAGATATATTTTATTTTATATAATATTTATTTTAAAAATATTAAGTGTTTCCTGTTCTAAGATGGTTCAGCTTCATGATGGGCTTCTTATTGGTGTATCCTATCCTGAAGCTAGCCAGATTGAACCCAAAAAACATTCATACTGTAGAAAGGAATAGAGCATATTCATCTATGTTAGGGTATTGTCATGTACGTATTCGTGTTTGATATCGATTATAGAACTCCAAAGCAGTGTCGTAAGATAATTTTTAAGTGACAACTATTGTGGTAAATTTATTAATGTTGTAGGAGCTATGCACTCCACGTGCCATTAAAGACTAAGTTTCTAAATAAAAATTGGAACAGAAAGTTTGAAAGTTCTCTTATTACAGGTTACGTCTGTAATTGAAAATTAATATTTTGATACTCTTTAGTGGTTGCTAGACGATGTTTACGAAACAAAACAATATTTGAAAAACCAGAAAAGTTGGGTAATGTATATTGTATTACCGATTTTAATAAGCACGTTGACCACAATGTGATGGTTGTTTATAGCAAAGCGATGGCAAGTGGCCCATTGTATATGCACTAATTATAAAGTGCCAAATCATCACTTTTGGGGGGGTTCTTTGATTGAGTGAATTTGGGGGGGTGTCTTGTGTGATTGTCCCTCTCTTTGTGCTCTTTCCATTTTGTTGCAATGAGTCCTCATAAATTTCCACCTTTAACTCCACATAATTATGCATCATGGAAAATTAAAGTATGGAGTAAATTAATGGAAAAAGGTCTCACACATTACATAGATGGAACAATAATAGCACCACCTGATCCTAAGGCTGATCCAAATGCTCAGTTAAAATGGCTCACAAAGAATTGCATGGCTCTTGGAACTTTGTGCAAGTATGTATCAGATGACCTCATTTTTCACATTGAGAAGTGTAAAACAATCAAAGAGGCTTGGGATATGTTTCAGAAATTGTATGGTCAAGTTGATGAAATCAAAGGCTATCCGATTGACAATGAGCTCACCAACTTGGATCCCAAGAGTTTTGATACAATCCAAGATTATGTCACCAAAGCAAATGAGCTAAGAGCAAAGCTTAAGGATTGTGGAATTGACAAAAAGGATGCTCAGTTGATATTCAACTTGTTGGACAAGCTTGCACCAGAATATGCAACATTTGTGTCTAGCTTCCAAACTCTTCGTTTGATAGTGGGGAGTTCCTATGTTATGCCTTCATTTGATGCTTTCACAGAAATGTTGATCTTGGAACAATCTAAGTTGTTGAACATGGGGCTTCTCAAGTCTTCAAAGTCCAAGGCTTTGGTGGCAAATCAAGGGAATCAAGGAAGTCAAGGCAAAGATTCCAACAAGAAGCAGAAGCACTCTAAGTCTAAGCCACACCAGGAAAAAGGACAATCATCCTCTCCATCACAAGGCAATTTTTCATCCTCTTCCAAGAAGGGGACACCACCTAAGAAGGATAAACCAACTTGTGCATATTGCAAGAAGTATGGTCATGATGAGCATCGATGCCACGCAAAGCAAGTTGATGAGTTAACTAATCTTCTTAAGAAAAACAACATCAACTTGCCATCTGCCTACACAAAGAAGGATTCATCTCCTTCCTCTTCCTAATAGTCTAAGGGAAAAGGCCAAGCATTTGTGGCTACAACAGGTTCTTCACAGCAATCGATACTTGACTTGGGTGCCTCATATCACATGGGTTGTACAAAGGAGTAGTTTTCTTCATTGGAGCCATCTAAGGTACCTCACATTTACATAGGTGATGATACACAAGTAGAAGTTGAAGGGAAAGGTTTAGTTGACATGGATGATGGAACATTTGAGAATGCTCTCTATGTTCCTAACTTGTCTACCAACCTTCTCTCTATCTACCAAATCATTCACTATGGGAATGGGAAAAAGGTTGAGTTTACACCAGATTCAGTTGTGGTAAAGGAACTTGATGATAATGCCTTGGTAGCAGTGGGACAAGTCAATGACAATTCAAGGCTTTATTCATTCTCCCACTTTGTGCCAAGTTCACCTTCTAGGGCCTTGCTTACTCATTCAAATTCAGAAAGTAAGCTATGGCATGAGCGGTTTGGTCACCTCAACTACCACTATCTTCAATAGCTCAGCACTAAAGACATGGTCACAGGTCTACCTCGAAACAGTTTTTCAGAGGGTGTATGTTCAGGTTGTTCCATGGGCAAGCATCCTAAAGAGAAGTTTGATAAAGGGAAAGCTTGGAGAGCTTTGGAAGTTCTTCAACTTGTTCACAGTGATGTGGCAGGTCCATTTCCATCACCTTCATTTAGTAAGGCCCGCTATGTTCTCACCTTCATTGATGACTACTCCCGCTTCACTTGGGTCTACTTTCTTATTCATAAGAGTGAAGTATTTGACAGATTTCAGGACTTCAAGACTCATGTGGAGAAGCAATTAGGGAAAGTGGTCAAGATTCTTCGCACAGATAATGGAAGGGAATATGTGAACAAAAGACTTGAGGATTTTTGTACATTTGAGGGGATTGATCTTCAGCATTCTGTAGCATACACTCCATAGCAGAACAAGGTTGCAGAATGGAAGAATAGAACTCTCAAAGAAATGGCTAACTATATGATACATGCACGTTCTCTTGATCCTGCCTTTTAGATAGAGGCTATCAGTTGTGCCACGCACATCCACAATCAGGTTCCTCACAAAGCTTTATAAGGTATTACTCCTTTTGAAGCTTGGGTTGGTAGGAAACCGATTGTGAGACATTTCAGAGTCTTTGGGTGTCTAGCATGGGCTCGCATACCTCCGCAGAAATGCAAGGCATTGGAACCACAAAGTCGACCTTGCATATTTGTTGGATATCCTGAGGGTGTTAAGGCATACAGATTGATGGATCTAGAGACACATGAGGTGTTCATTGAGAGGAGTGTTCACTTTGAGGAAAGCTCTCCTAGCTTAGCCTCTCTACCTCCTCCACCTTCCTCCATTGAGGATAGTGATGTTAGTGATTCAGATGATGAGACTCATTCAACTCCGACTCGCAGGGTTACACCTCCACAGGGTCCACTTGCAGTTGAGGAGCCTCGTTCTCCACCTCCACCTAGACCTTGTTGGGCTTGACAAACACTTGAGTCCGCGGATTCTCTTGTTGGGGATCCTTCAAATACACGGAGAACTCGATCACAACATCAGGATCTTCCACATGCATTCATTGCTAACGCTTTCGATCCACAGACATTTAGGGAAGCATCAAGGGTTCCTGAGTGGGACCAAGCAATGGAGGAAGAGTATAGTTCCTTGATGAGGAACAACACATGGTATTTAGTCCATCTCCCTAAGGGGAGAAAGATGGTTCAATGTAAGTGGATCTATCAGACCAAGTTTGCAGCGGATGGGAGTGTGGATAAGTATAAGGCTTAGCTTGTTGCGAAAGGTTTCTATCAGGTTGCAGGTGTTGACTATACTGAGACCTTTGCACCCATAGCCAAGATGAACTCCATTCATTTGACACTTGCTATTGTTGCAGCTCATGGCTGGGTTGTACATCAGATGGATGTGAAGAGTGCTTTTCTTCATGGTGATCTTGATGAGGAGATTTATATGGAGCAGCCACAGGGTTTCATCCAAGATACTTCCTTGGTTTGCAGACTAAGGAAATCTCTCTATGGCCTTAAGCAGGCCCCCAAGGCTTGGTACGCCAAGATGGATTCCTTTCTTCTCTCCACAGGGTTCACCAGGTGTCATTCCAATCCGAATGTCTACATTTTGCGACAGGATGACTCTCACTTGATATTTGTGCTCTTTGTTGATGACTTGATCATTACAGGGAGTACTTCATCCATCATTAGCAAGGTCAAATCTGCTTTGCATGATAGATTTGCTATGACTGACTTGGGTCTTTTGCACTACTTTCTCGGGATAGAGATTTGATAGTCACCTTCTGGGATTACACTATCGTAGTCCAAGTATGCTCTTGATCTACTTGCATGCTTTCATATGGCTGAGTGTAAGCCTGCCCCGACTCCCTTTCTTTTAGGAGTCAAGCTTGAAGCTCAGTGTTCTTCTCCACCAGTTGATGCCACTTTGTATCGTCAGCTTGTGGGTAGTCTCATCTACTTGACTCATACACGTCCTGATATTTCATTTGCAGTTGGCATGGTTTCCTGCTTCATGCAGGAACCACATGAGCTTCATTGGAAAGCCGCCAAATGCATCCTTCATTACATCCAGGGTACACATCACTATGGGATTCACTATGCAGCAGGCACAGGACTTCGCTTGGTTGGTTACACAAACTTCGATTGGGCTCGCAATCTTGATGATCGTAAGTCTACTTCTGGTTACAGTTTTCACCTTGGTTCAGGCCCCATTTGTTGGCAGAGCAAGAAGCAACATGATATTGCTCTCTCTTTGATTGAGGCTGAGTATCGAGGCATTGTTAACACAATGACTGAGACCATTTGGCTCTAGCAGATTCTCACAGAGTTTGGATTCACCACTCCACGACCGACAGTTCTACATTGCAACAATTAGAGTGCTATTGCAATCTCAAAGAACCCAGTCCAACACTAGCGGACCAAACATATCGAGATTCATATGTACTATATCTGAGAGCTTATTCAGGAGAAAGTCATTCATTTGCAGTATTGTCCTACAGCAGAGCAGGTTGCTGACATATTCACCAAACCTTTCACCAAAAGTAAGTTCTAGCAGTTGCGAGCTCTCTTGGGGGTGCGGGATGTGTCATTAGGGGGGGTCAGCTGACTTCTCCTTCCTCTCTTATGGGGGGACTTTTCCCTCTTTGAGGTTTTGTCCTTCTTCTTTGAGAGTCTTTTGTACATTCATCTCTCTTTTGGGGGGGCTTTTTTTCCCACTGGGTTTTCTCCCTCTCTTCGTTTGTGAGAGATTGCATTGCATGGTTTTGCTTGCATTTGCATATTGTACATGGGTACCTATCATGGCCTAGTAGCCGGGACCCATCTTGCATTGTTGACTTGAGTCTTCATTCCCCTAAGTTCCACTTAAGGGCGGGTGTTGGTGTAAATAAATATTCATTATGGATATTATTACACTTTACTTAAGTTAACTTAGGATAAAACATGTCTTCATAGTTTGGATTTGAGACACTTAGGGAAGTGTGCACATAGGGATAGAGCTTGTAGGAGAAATTCCACCTTTTGTGGTCTTATTTTGCTATTACACTCCACATTTGGTGGGTCATCCACCTCTTGTGGAATATTATATTATTTCTCCTACCTACCCCTAGTATTTCTTACCTACCCTTGTTTCTCATTGAGCCACATGTCATAATTGTGTCCTCGTACATCCATATGGCCTTGCCTATATAAGCAGGCCTATATTCATTGTATTGGTTAATCCAGTTGATCATTTGCATATTGATGAGAATATAGTTTGTTCTTGTCATTCTATTGTCTCTCTTTTGTGCTTTTCATTGTGCCCTTGATCTTGGCAAAATCCTACAAAGGGAAACCATACCTACTTTTCGTCAAAGGTAATTAAGTTAATTTGGTAAAAGGTTTTTCTTTCTATAATGGAATTTATCATGCTTGATGGTAGATACACTAGGGTTTACAGATACCACTTTGTTTTACTTAATCATTTTAGGTATAAAGATCAAATTTATTTTCCCTATTATCTTTTCCGTGCCCTTAATGTGGGGATCAAGGATGCAATATCCAACCCCAGTATCAAACCTGCAATGCATGAAGGTTTGATGGTGATTCTGTATAATCACATCAAGAACATGACTATCTAGTTGAATATAGCTGATATTTCTGAATCGGATGAGGATTTTGATGACTCTGATGAGGAGGAAGGCAAAGGCTATGATATGAAAGTGGAGACAGAGGACAATTCCCAAATTGCTATGTCAAGCAGAAAAATTAAAAAACAAAGCAGGAGAAACAAAACAAAGGGTTGGCCAAAAATAAATAGAGAGGGGAGGATGAAGATAGCTGGTATGAGGAGGAGTATGGGACTAACAATGACATGGATATTGGAAGTGAGGAGGTCCAAACCCTTGTGATCCCGAAGCAAAAAATTAAGACTTCTAAAAATAAGGAGGTGGGCACCAGAGACCATTCGCCTCTCATGACTAAATCAAAGGAGAAGGGCTTGATGGGGGAGGATATGGCAACAAAAGAAGCTAAGAGCTTTGATGTTAGGGAGGCTAGTCTAGAAGTTAATCTTGATACCGTTGGTGATAAGAACTAGGAAGAGCATCACTTAGATATTGATCTTTGCATCAATAATGATATGGAAAGCTTCAAACAGGTGCTTAGCTAGATGTATAAGGAAATTGAAGGCATTAAAACCAAGCAAGCCCAAGAAGCAGGGAAAATTGAGACATTACAAGCTTTAGGCTTGGGAAAGTTCAATTTCCTCCCTAACTGTCTCAGTGAGCTCACCAAAGATATTGGTAACACAGAGGAAGTTATCAACGCTAACTGCAATATCTTTTTGAGCTTGGAAAATAGAGTAGGTGCCACTGAAAAGAGACTTGATGGAGTTGAGAACACACTCAAAAAAATAGGTGAGCAAAGCCACAAGATTCTAAAGGTTGCATTGGCTAGCATGAAATCCCTCATCAGTAAGTTGGAGAACAACCAAGGGGATAAGGTAGTGACGGGAATTATTGATGTTAAGGATGACACCCCAGATGATAAGAACACAGGGCTTGGGAGAAGAACGAGAGCGAGCACTAAAAGGATGCAAAGCCACAACAAGGAAATCAAGGATATAAAGAGGGCAGTGGACAATATGGAATAAATGGAGCTGGAAGTGGTAGAAATGCTTCAAAAATTAACCTAAACCTAGATTTTTGACAGTCTTTTTTGGTCTATATTCTACGGTCTCTTGTTTGCTGGCATTTTGTTCACCAACTATCTTTCCTTGGTTTTCTATCTTTTTGTTTTTCTACACTGTAATGTTTATCTCTTGATCTTCTGATTGTATTGGGTTTCAAGGGCCCATCAAAACATGTTTTTCCATATTCAAAAACTTAGGTTCTTTGTATTATCTAATTGTTACACCTTTTTAGTCCAGTTTCACTTAGAGACATTTCTAGTTAGCTTTTATAGCTTGTAGGTGAGCTTAATTTAGCTCCTTCTTTTCATTAATTTAGTTCTTCTAATTTTAGGATTAGGACATCTCATGTTTTCTAAAAAGCAAGTCTTTCATTCATTATAATTGTAACTTCAATATTGAATCCTCAATTCTTTTGTGAAATAATATAGAATTACTTAGCTATTACAAAGCATACAATATTTGCTTGATCTCTTTTTTGTGATAGATGTTTTACTTGTAGATGATTCGTGGCTCCTATGGTTGATCATCAACTTCTATATGGTATTAGAGCTTTCATGTCATGTTCATGTCTTCTTGCTTGAGGGATCCAACCTGAGATGAATTCTATGTGCACTTTGTATTCAAACGAAGGTTGGCATCATGTATGCAATGTCAAAAAACCCCAAGATCTACTAATCTTTTATCAAATTTTGAGTAGCGAAAAAATCGAATCAAATTGGCTAAGGACATAAGAATAAGGGAAAAATCTAGGGGTAGTTGGAAAATATGGGCACTTTCGCATAGAACAGATGTCACCTATTGGAATGAATGAAAATTGAGAGGGGGGGGGGAGGTGAATCAATATTTTGCAATTTACAAACTTATTAAGATGATTCTTAAACCACTGGATACTTAAGAATGAAAGTAAAGTGTAGAAACTTACAAAAATCAACCATAACACAAAGATTTTTATGTGGAAACCCAAAAAGGGAAAACCACAGTGGGATTTGAAACCACTATATTATTATACTATGTCCGAAAGTATGATAATATTATATAAGGGGAATGCACTTGCATTCAGGCACACTACCTAGAGCTCACTGCTTAAATACAAAATACGGCTTCAACCTAGAGGAAGGCTCACTACCTTACAGGTGATTAGAATTGATTACAATAATGAGTGAACTAGAGAGCATCTAAATTATATGTCAAAAATTAGTTTCAATTAGAATCAAATTTGCTTCTACAACTATTCTACTTATTTGCTCTATTTTTTTGCTTTGTCTTACACTGAAGCACCTAAACCTTCAATAGCATTCATCAACCTTCACAAATTTTCACATATAGACTTCTCACACATTCTCCTCATTCAGCAAAATGATCAAATGAATCGGTCTTATATATCCTCACAAACAAAATGAATCATTTACATTGTCAGCTTCCAAAAATCGCATAACACGCAACATGAAATGTGTAACCTTAGGTCGCCTTGATCTGCCTACAAATACATATACAGACCTAAATAGAATCATAAAAAAGCTTCATACATATTGGCCCAATCACCTCGAACACAAAACCAATAACCAAAATCAACCCTAAGATTTTGCAACACACGTTACACAAAAAAATCTCTTCTCTAACTAAATTACCAGATACCAGACCTTCAATCTTGCTTATGAATCAAGACAGGATACCAAGATCATAGAATAAGCTACCACAAACCTCAAATCGTCTGTCTTTATCACTACAAGAAGAATTACATGACCAAAATCAAGATGTGCAGAATGATCTTATGTTGTACTGTTTGTTGTATTCCACCTTCCAGACTTATGCCTTATGAACAATATGACTTCCGGTAAATCAAATCTATGTACACTAGATATGATTTCTTAACTAGGTTGCCATGAATGACAACTCGTAAGCATCAATCATGCATCAATCTTCACCGTAATAGTGTCTCTTACCAACAATCTCCCCCTTTGGCATTGATGGTAACATTGCAAAATAATTAACTATACACTCAAGACTACAAAACTCAACAATCTTAGTAAACAATCTCAATAAACTCCCCCTAAAATTTTGCACCATTTTTCAGTCCTCTCTCTCCCCCTTTAACAACAATTCCAAAGATATGAATCCACCAAAATCTATGTATAGGGATATGTATTGTTGCTTAAAAATACTTGAAAATATCTACAAAAATTGTCCTTAGGGATAGAAAATGGTTATCCCATGCCTTCTTCTAACTCTCCAAAATACTAATCATCCCACTAAAAAGATATGCTAGCAAGTTGACCTTCACATTCTCTTCTTTTCTTGTCAATGTCTATAGTAAACTTAGGAAAAAATTGATATGACTTGTATATTTGACCGCCCTAATCTAGTGCATCTTGAATGCCCTTCATAGTGGTTATTAAACTAACCCTATCATTCTCAATCATCTTCAAAAAAAATTTCAATCTCATAGCATTAAATTGTTTTAAAATTCTAGTATCTGCTATCTTCTACAAAGACTCAAAATGAGATTCTACAACATTCAGCATACTTTTAATCTTAATGGAGGGGTTATCAACTATGTTCGGTTTAAAAATGGTAAAATTTTCTCCAATACATCTCCTGCCAATGTTATTAACTCTTTGTCTTTGGTATGGGACTTGAGTAGGTCCTATATGGCTTTATCTTGTGCAAGTGTTGCTAACTTTAATGCTTGAATCAGAGATAAAGATCTCAGATCAATAGGCCCTTGAGAAAAATCATATGAATTAGTAAAAACTTGTTTTCCTTTGTTAGTAACAGTGTCTCTTGCCACTATAACCACAACCTGATCATCCCTCTCCTCTCCTACCACCTTTGCACACATATTTTTCACCCTTCTCACCATCAACTATCTCCTCAGCTACCATTTTTGTAACAACTTCTATTACCAGAGGATCCTGTTTAGCTTCACTGAAGGTATCAACATTAGCATTAACATCATCAAGTGTTGTATGCACCTTGGTCTGCACTGTCAGAATAGATTTCTCAGAAGATTGATCTTTCTACTTATTAGGAATGGTTGTATGCACTTCCAGAAAAGATGTGTCTAGTGATTTCCATCCCGGTTGAGTGTCATCATATGCTGGGTTTACATCATACTTCTTTTCTATCAAAAATTGTCTCAAAATTGTCTGTCTCTTTAGTCAATTCAACTATTTTGCCAAGCATGATTTATTGACTCTCTTCTTGCTTCTAAATATATCCTTGGTAATCTTTAACAATCTAACAACTTTCACTTTAGAAATGATAGAGGATAAATTCACTAATACATACTCTTCTATTCTTTCATCCTCTAAACTTGTTGTATGCCTTCTTGCATCCAATATGTCATATAGGCTCTTGGGTATTATGGACCATAATTCTATTAATGCCTTACTGTAAATATCTATATACTGTACAATTGCTTCCTCTATAACTCTTTGATCTTTATCATCAGAACTTTCATAATATACAGGTGCATTTTTCAAATTACCATCCTTAAGCACTGCATCAATTATTTCCTTCAAAGTTATTAGGGACAAAACTTCATATGTAACTTGAACTTTGCCGGATTTTAGAGCTTCATCCAATTCATATTTTTGTTTCTTGCTCGCTCTAGCTCTATTGGATGGCTCAACTTCAACTCTAGTCTTCTTCATTGGCTGGGCTCCACCAGCTTGAGGTTTCTTCACCACCCCGGCATAGGTAGCTGTCTTCTTTACCTTTTTCACCGCTTCATTAGATTTTGTTTCTATATCCTTAGTAGTGGCTGCAACATATTCTCTTTGTTTCTTCTCCTTCTTCCTTTTCTCTGCTCCACCAAATATCTTTGTTTGTGGCTTGGGTGGAGGGATAGGCTTCTGAGTACTAGAGGTAGGGGTAGACTGGGACTGCCTTGGCTTTGATTTCCTGGGAGGAGTGGAGACCGGTTTTGAATTTTTAGGCTTTGCCATGTCCTCCTCCTTCAGTATATTTTGCTCCCTTGCCCTTTGCACAACTTCTTTTGATATTCCCATTTTCTTTGCAAGCTCCTCAACCTCTTTTCTAACTTTCCTCTTCCTTGCTATCTCAGTAAATTTCTTATGCAAATCAAGATCTTTCTCTTTTAAGGTACTGAACCTTTCCTCCTTCTCATCTATGAGTTTACTCAATAGATATTGAGTGTATGCATCAAGTGTATTTCAATCTACCTCATACCCCATGGCCATGATCCAAACAGTTCTAGGTTCGACTGCCTCCATGTGACATTGATCTTTAGCTACCATAAAGAAAATTGTGTTCTCATATTTCTTAACAATATCTTTTGGTATCCTCTCTCTGCTTTGCATCATAACTTGAATTGATTTAAAGTATCCCCACAAAGAAGACTTATGAGCTATAGTATCAACCAAACCCTGCAAACCTTCTTTGATTTGGATTGCCACTGGTTTATCATAAGCCCATTGAATTTTTCCAATACTAGGGACTTCATTTAAGAAGTAAAGTGCCAAATAAACAATCAAAGAACTGAATTTGAAAAAATGTGTCTTATCTTGCTTTATTTTCTTTAGGTTGCTCATTAGCTTGCTGAGAAACAAGTTTCACAAAGATCATATCTTTTGTCTTTTTTCAAAATTTGATAAGCTACAAATATAACAGTATCGGATACTAAGTTATATCTACTAGATTGGTACACCTTGTATCCCATCACCATTGAGTCAAATCTCACATCATTCTCTATGATATCACTGACTGTCATCGATTGGTTGTCATGTTGGGATCTGGTAATCACATTCATTGTTATGTTCTAAACTTTCCTTAAATTGGGGATCTCATTAGTTGCATTCAAATAGGTTAGTGCTTGAATGGCTTGCTTCATGATATTGTGAGGTGTGTCCAACCATATAAACTCATCGTGGAGTTGGCTCAAGATATATTTGACCCATTTGGGTTCATTGAACACCGAAAAATGAACAAACTGGATAAAACCCTTGTCTTGCAATAATTTGAACTCGGGTTTTAGATTCCCCATTCCATCCATTATATGCTTGGTGTAAAGTGATAGAATGTCTGCATTCCCAAGCTCTTTTATATTACAGTGAATATATGCCCTAATATCATCTTCAATGGATTTGAATGGATGTCTCTTAAAAATGGGCCTTGCTCTCTTTGTAATCTCAACTACCAACGGAAATACAACACCAGATGTAGATGCCATTTTGAAATCAGGGTAATAAAATAGCTCAAGAGATCATTATTCCACATAACAGAGAGGCGGCATCTTCAAGCAAGGAACAATCATTTGAATCAATTACGTCAAACATAGAAAAACAAAAGCAACAAAGAGATCAAGAGAATGAAGAACATTTGCTATTAGGGAAAAACAAACAAGAGCAACTTCAAATTGAGAGGGATGAAGAAGCAGATATAGTAGTCGATGTAGTTCACACGTATGCAGAACAAATGTTAGGAACTAGACCATTTGAATCAAAATCACATTTGACTAACATGGACTTAACTAAGGATGATCAGGATTTTCTTGCGCGAGGTCATTCTGACGAGAGTATCGTTCTAGACATTGACATACGTATCGAAAGCCTTAACATCTCTATCATGACCCCTAATATCTTTGAAACTATTCAACCTAAAGATCCTTTATCCTTAAGATATCCTAAACCTATGGACTGGGAAAATGAAGAACATACTAGCATTGATACCTTACCTAATGACCATGCCATATCCTTATATCTTGATGAAATCAAACCCGCAACAACTTTTGCCAGGGATTCCGCTAACATATCTTCAAGTCAAATGGATGTTAAATCTCCTAGTCACAAAAGTGAAAATAAAGAAAACAATATCAAGTCTAATGCTGAAAACCATTTATTGGCAACATTAGATCTAGAAAAAAGTAAAAACAAAGGACGCATCTAATGGTGAAAACCTCCTCGAGGCGCCAAAAGATGGGAGATTTGACACTTTACCTAAATTTTATCAAGAGAAGTTATCTATCCTAATGGAACTAGTAGAGGCAGTTATCATTGACACAACTGATCTACATCTAGCAACCTCTCTATCAGAACTAGCAAGGCAAAAATACTTGGAACCATTCAAAAGATGGCAAATCAATTTTACCTGGTCATATACAGATATTCCAGGGTTTGATCCATATCTTACAATACATCCCTTGAATATCAGTCCAGGAGAAGAGATCAATAAAGGAACACAACATGGATCATGAGCAGGAATTCTATTCATCACACCACAAGGTCATACCATCCCAAAAGTATACAAAGTAAGCTTTCCATGCACCAATTATACCACAAAGTATGAAGCTTTGGTTACAGGTATCAAAATGGATGTAGAATGGAATATAACACAACTTCAGGTCTTTGGAGACTCTCGACTTGTCATTAATCAAATCAATGATGACTATCAAATAAAAGATGGCAAACTCATGCCTTACAAAAAGATGGTTGATGATTTCAAGAAGTACTTTGTACAAATAACTTTTGAATAGATTCCAAGAAATTATAATAAAGCAGCAGATGCCATGGCTACACTTGCTTCTCTATTGCAAACACAGGAAAATCAACAGCGTTATGAATTCCTGGTTGAAGAGTTGTTTTATCCTGACTATAATTGTCCTAATTCCCAAACCATCTATCAACTTATCAGACATGATTCCTCTTGCTATGGCCAAACTTACACATACCTTAAAGATAACATCTTACCTCCCGACTTATCGAAGAACCAAAAGAGAAACTTTATTCGCCAATCTTCCCATTTTACTCTCATCACAGATACCCTATTTAAATGAGGTCTAGACGGTACTCTCTTAAGATGTCTTGAACAAGAAGAATCGGAGAAGGCCTTACATGAAGTCCATAATGA
Organism: Cryptomeria japonica; assembly: GCF_030272615.1. Lineage (NCBI taxonomy): Eukaryota > Viridiplantae > Streptophyta > Pinopsida > Cupressales > Cupressaceae > Cryptomeria > Cryptomeria japonica. The sequence goes on along the minus strand of NC_081411.1, from coordinate 290,949,296 downwards.
CACTTGTGGCACTCATTCAAGTGGTCTTACCCTTTCGAAGAAACTCATATGCTTGGGCTATTATTGGCCGACTATGGAACGAGATTCTTTTCAAATAGCTAGAACATGCAAACAATGTCAAATCCATGGGAATTTGATTCATGCACCAGCACAAGAACTTCATGCTTTAGCAACATCTTGGCCTTTTTGTCAATGGGGTCTGGATCTAGTAGGAAAGATAAATCCTTCTTCATCTAATGGTCACAAATTCATCCTAGTAGCTACAAAATATTTCACAAAATGGATTGAAGCAGTACCTCTCATAAATATCACAGGAAACTAAGTTGTTGTATTTATCTTGAACTATATCCTCTATCGCTATGGAATACTAATGACCATTATCACTAATAATGGGCGACCATTCAAGAATCAGGATGTACAAGAGCTATGTGAGAAGTTAAAAATCCAACACATATTCTCCACACCATATTATCCACAGGGAAATGGGCAGGCAGAAGTATCTAACAAAACTATTCTAAAAATCCTCAAAAAGACAATGAACGATGCTGGAAGAGATTGGCATATCCAATTAAACCCTGCTCTATGGGCCTACCATACTAGTATCCGCACACCAATAGGTACCACACCTTTCTCTCTTGTATATGGATCAATAGCCATATTGCCAATCAAAGTTGAAATACCCTCTCTATGTGTATCACTAAAAGGTCGCATCCCAGATGAAGAACAATGAGTATCTAGACTACAAGAGTTAGAACTGATCCATGAACGAAGACAAAATGCCTTTGATCATTTAAAGGTATATCAGTAAAGAATGTGCCAGAGCTATAATCACAAGGTTAAACCATGAGTCTTTCAAGTTGGGGAACTAGTGCTAAAAGAAAATCCACGCAACCAAGCAGATTGAGAAAAGAAAGGAAATTTTGAACCAAACTGGTTAGGTCCATTTGTGGTCATAGCGGTATTTGGGTCAGGAGCATATCAGCTATCAACACAGGATGAAGATCAGCTCGAGGAACCTATCAATATCATGCACCTGAAGAAATTCTATGATTGAAAAATCAGAAAAATCAAAAACAGTGAAAAATCAGAAAAATCAAAAATAGTGAAAAATCAGTAAAAAATAAAAAACAGTGAAAAAGAAGAAAATCCAAAAAGAAAAAAAAAAATCAAATATGAGAAAAAGCGCAATAAAAACAAATGGTGAAAACCTAGCAAACAGGCACTATCTGTCAGCTAGCTCTTCCATCTATTAGTTCATGCATTTTTCTACTTGCATTCATTCATAATTCATCAATGTTGACCATCATAAAGCCTTTGTACATAAGCAAGCATCACAGCTACTCTCTTACCATGGTTTGGATCATTGAGTATAGCATAACAAACTTGTTTCTAGGCTTGGGGCAAAATCCTACACCTAGCTGGGGAAAAACTATTGATCATTCTGAGCTTAATCAAATAGATAGAACAAACAGTTAGACAACTCTGAAAAACTGAGACACATCCAACATTGAACACAAGATCAAACTATCAACTATCAAGATATCACAAAATCAATCTATGCACATCACACACTTTTCAGTGGATGATATATTTTTGGATAATGATTTAAAATGATTGTTTAGCTTTTCTATATTGATTTTCACTATCATGATTTCTGAGTGACTCCAGGATGTCATTGACTAGAGGAACAAGGAAGGAACATGATATTTTTCTTGTCTGTTGTCTGAAAATTAATCATTAATATGTGCAAATTTGTCTTAGGATATGATCACTGGAGTATCATTTAAGACATTTCCAATTTGCGTATTGAAATGATTAATACTGCCCTTTTTACACAAGCAACACTCAGGTCATCTTGGTTCAATTATACCTCAATGCTTATGCTAACTTGCTATATCAAAATCCAGGAAAGTAATGCTCAGGTCATCATGCTTTTATTTTGCCATCGATGTTTGCACTCACTTCCCATAGTTCAAAATCTCAATGACAACAAAACGCAATAATCCAATGACTGGTCCGGTCATAGTTTGCATCTGATTGCATTTTCATTGCATTTTAGCTTGCATTTCATTCTTTCATGGGATCCAACATGCTCCTTTCATTGCATTTTAGCTTGCATTTCATTTTCATTGCATTTTAGCTTGCATTTCATTCTTTCATGGGATCCAACATGCTCCTTTTATCCAAGGTTAAATCTATCGCAGGAATCATCACAACTATCAACAAATCAGAATGATGACTCATCTCTCTCATGATATTATCAACCTAGCCAAATCTTATGCTATCTCTCTCAACAGAATCAACATCAGCATATCTAAATATTTCTGCAACTTGATATCAACAAAATGTCACTTCTTTATCTAATCAACCTTATCAAATCAAATCAATCAATCAAACCTAATCGAGTCTGATCATATCTTATACAGGATGAATCCTTCCTGAAACCAGATGATCTAATTTTGATTCATGTCTTTTACAGGATGTATCCTTACTGAAACCAAATGCTTTGATCATCATTTTCTTATATAGGATGAATCCTTCCTGAAACCAGACTGAATTTTGGTCTTATCAATCTAATCAATCAAGATTTATCAATCTTACCAATCTAAACAATCAAGCTAATAAAAGAACTCGCATTTTCATCAAAACATAGTTGCAGAAATCAAATCAATTCTAATCAGGACATCAATCTCACGAATCTCAATTCATCTCCCGAGGGGGCGTCATCATACCGAAATTTAGCAATCAAGAGCCAGGGCATCCTATCGAACCAATATCATCATCAAAATGATATTATTCTTTGAATCAATGCATCATCACACCTCGCTTCAAAGAGGGGCAAAATGTATACACCTAAAAATGGTCTGTAGATAATTAATTAAATAAGCAATTATTTAATTAATCCTCCTTCCCAATTTAATGGAATTCACTAAGCAATTTGATTAAATTTCCCCTTTCATCTACTTATTAATAAATTTAAAGATTTATTTAATAGGTTCATTTCAATAATCTCATTTAATTAATTAATTCCCCCCATCAAATTCCTTTCTTCTAAATCCCATAATTAATTAAAACAAATCAATTTATGAGTTGTTGAGATTAATTAGCCTTTTCCTATTATTTGAATTTTTAAATTCAAATTCTCCTAACTTCGACTACTCCTAAACCTAACCCCTTTCATCTAACCCCAGTTTTGCCTAACCACCATGTCCCCTTTCCTTAAA